>NC_135499.1:168193868-168488868 GCF_052857255.1 Amblyomma americanum | reverse complement strand
GCTTTGGGCCGCTTAAAAAAAAAAAGAACAGAGAGCACGACCCATATTTTTTGCCATTGTTCAGCTCGGCGGCTCCAACAAAGCAGTTAGGCTTGATTGGTTCTCGTTCCATCGCGTCTTGGCGACAAATTGGGGAACCCGGTAACGACGCTTCCATCTGGAAGCGAGTGATCCCCCCCCCCCCCCCCCCCCCCTCTTATTTTACGACTTCTTGCGCGTTCATTGTTTATTTCTGACTCTCCGCTTCAAGGTCCGCTTGCAGCGCCCGCGTGGACTCGTCGTTTACTTTTTTTAACCTTTGTTTTTAACGCCAAAGTCGGAAAACTGGCGCCGGTCTTTCAATTGAGTGGTGCACGGTGGCGTTCTATTCTCTCGGTCAGAGATTGAGAACTGAGTGGGAGATGAACGCACTTCACTGCGACGTCTCGCCGCCTGAATGTGAAGGCTCCCGTGGGAACCCCGGTCGATGGGGAAGAGCGTGGACAACGGTGTCGAAGCTGAGATAGAGCTCCTGCCTTCTATTGCCCCGAATATATGGTCGAGATATTTGGCTGTAGCCGTGCGTTCCGTGGCCGTACAGGCGACGCCGGGAAACAACCTCCAGCGGCCAGTTAGTTTCGGGGCGCCCCCTGAGGGCGGTTTTTGGTGACGCGCACCGAACGGTGTTGTAAGGCAGAGGGCAGCGACAGTAGGGGAGACATTAAACGTACTCGATCGCCTCCGCCTCCTCTGTCTGACATCGACGTTTTAGCTGAGCTAGTCCTGTAGGATTCTTCAAGACGAACAAGCAAGCCAAAGCGCCGACTTGCTCAAGCATGGTACTCATTGTGGAGCTTACAACACATCACTGGATTAGCCTAGAGGATGCAGAAAAATACTGTACAGATCCAAAGAATTCCTGCCTCTCGGAACATAACTGTAGAAGGCGTAGATGGGAAATTTACCGACTACTGTAGCGCTAAACGAGTTGGTGAAAGCGTGCAATAATTGGCCCTTGAGCTGCCAAGATGAACGTGGGGAGTCGAAAAGCAATTCATTTCATAGAGAAAGACGACGAAAACTATAGCTCGAAATTGCATTTGCTAAAAGGTAAATCAGGCATGCAAAGCTGTTGCGCGTAATTTTGCACCTTCACATAATTTAGAAAGTTGTTCCTACGGATGGAGCTCCGCGTCTACTTTGTCTTCAAGATCCCCATAATCTAGCCTACTAGCCAAGACCACTGCCCGGCAAACACGCAAGCACACGCGCGGCTTCACACGAGCTGCCTTCTGAGACCGAAGACAGCCATGTATCAAAACGCAACTGCGGTGCCGTCCCAAGGAATAGACTCAGTTACACCTGGAGCTCGGAGTCTCTCGCTGCCCTGCGTATGGAACGAAGAGGTTTCCCTTGCCCAGCTGGACGCGGATGCTGAAGCCAGCGAGGCTGGCGGAAGGGATGTTAACAAGGCCTCGGAACACATCCGCTCCTCACTGAGAACACCGCCTTCTTCACCAGTCTGCCGCCCCTAGCGGTCGTCCTTGTGTCCATCACAGCCATGCTTTGGCTTCGCTCCTATTTTCTGGTCAGTGACGTCGACAGCCAAGACTCCCTTGTTCAGGAGAACTCAAACGGCTCTCGCCAACAGGACGTCATCGCGGCGGCGCGACAGCGCTCATCTATGCTAGGTGCGGAAGGCCCTGGTGCACTGGTAAGCGTTGAGCACGAGTTCTCCCGCTACAAGCTGTACCCGCGTGAGGCGTACCTGACCGGCGCCAAGTCGTTCTGCGTACTCAACGAAGACACCCTAACTCGGTCTCGACGCAGCACTGTATACGATCTGTCGCGGTTCCCTTACCACCTGTGCACCGACGCCGCCTACTGCTGCGCGTCGTTGGACGACAACGCCACCAGCTTCCAGGATCCAAGCGCATGGCAGTTACGCGCCTTCCCACTCGTCAAGGGGCGCAATCCCTTCGCGAAGCTGTGGCTGTTTATCCAGGTTCCGCGGTGGTGTTCAGTGCATCGAAAATCTGATAACGCCAGACGTGCAGATAATCAGCAGCTCGCTTCTCGCGTGTCGGGTGGCTGAAGGCGTACGGCTATGAAGCGGTCGCTTTTCCTGGAAGCATCTGTGCCAACCAGAGGAGGAAGTTGAAGGCGAGAGCAGGTCCATCGCACTCTTCAGGCTTCTAAAGAGGGCGCTGAGCGAAGCCAGCCTGGAACTGGCCCGTCCTTGTTGATGGGCCCGAGGTCAGAGGTCGGCCGGAATTCCTGCGCCTTCTGGATGCTCTCGACGACAGCGCGGTGATTGTCAAGCCTCCGCCCCTGAGCTCGGGAAAGCGCGATACGGCGCCTCCGTTCTCGGAGACGTTCCTCCTCTACGACAAGGAAGCCGTCGATTCGCTGGTGGTTGTTAGGCGCGAAATCCGCAAGCACGGCCTGTCGCGAAACGTGCCAACCCCGTGGGACGTTTGCTTCCTGGTGTCCCTGGCAGGCACTGCGCTCATTCTGGCCGACTCGAGCAACGGCAAGTGTGGGCGCTGAGGCGGTTGGGGCCCTGGACCCGGCGGCAGCATCGCTAAACGGATGGATCTCCCTGGACGACGTGTGTCGCCTGACGTGGACCACGAGACGCGCCGCCCCGTACGCCCACGTGGCCCAGTCGGGGATCTTCTGGACGGCGACGCACAGTCTGGAAACTCTCAGTGCCTTGCTGACTGCGCTCACCAACCGGGACGAAGAATGCCAGGCGCTGCATGGGAGTCGCGGACCCGGAGTGGGGACGACGTCGGCGGTCGTGCGGGAGGGCCGGTACACGTTTTCCCCTGACGAAGACAGTGTTCGACTACGTCACGTCTAGCGCTCTGCGCCGAACCCACTAGCGTTTGGCGATGACGGCGCTACAATTTTCTTGTTTATTTTTGTGTACGTTCATTTATTGCTTACAATACCAAATTTGTTCGCAGAACATCGCTCTATACTAATATGTTAGATGATCGACAGGACTATATGTATATTACCACAGCGCACTGAATGAATGATGTAAGAAAAACAAATATACCTGGGAAGGGCTCGTTTGTATCAAGCGGAATTTTCCCTTGGCTGTTTTACCAACGTAGGTTTACCTTTAATGTTCTGAACGTATACTTTATGCTTTTCTGTTCCCTTCTCCTTTCTAATGACGAATATTCATTAGCATATTTGCAACGCAATAATATTGCTGGTATGTACACTGTCGTCAGTGTACTGCCTCGAGCGGTATTTCGGCGCGTTCTCCTTTGCCGTATTTATTTGTACTGAAATAAACAGGCAATGTAAGCAGCTTCGCCTTGTAGGTAGAAAACCGCTTGCTAGCCACGAAGGAAATAAAATGACTGCAGAGATTACGAGTCACTGATGTTTCTTGTCTAGACGAGGGAGCTACAAACTAGGGTAAAGGTCCTCATTGTTTGTCAAAGAGGGTCGGGTCACATCTCCAGTGATCTAGACTTCTCTCCGAAGAAGAGACGCAGTCGCGTTCCCGTTAGATAGGAAAAAGTACCGGAATATGTCGTCAGTATAGTGTAAAGAAACTTCAGTATGTCTACACAGTCATGGTTGTATTTACTGGTTCATTTGTGAGATGCGAAGGCAACTGGAGGAAGAAATTTCAATGATTCTACTCGACCAGGGTTCGAGTCGCTAGTTAATTAGGGCCATATCGCAGTGTGAAAAGTTTCAACCTTACAGCGTTAGCTGTTCTGAGGTAATTCAAGTATATGGCGTCGACGGCGTCGTCCGCGTAGCCTATCAACTCCTTCCTGCTACGTTACTAAATTTGCAGCATTGCGTTACGACGTTCGGCACAGGCCATGTGACCATCACAACTTGTTCTACGCGTAGACCTACAATGATACCGCCCTCGTCGCGGTCTAGACCCATCAACGTTTCCTCACTGCGTCCGCTTCTGGCGCCGGCACTAGTAGTTCCTCTTTTGTTCGTGGTTCGTCTTGACGCCGCCTTTTATAGTGCTCAGCGGAGAACGGCAGCTAGGGGTGAAGAACGCGCACGTTCCATACTGGCCCCTCCGGCGCATGGGGGCCCACCGGGAAGCCGAGATGGCGGGGGTCTATGCAAACGAGCCCATTCCGGAAAAGCGAAAGGAGCCGCCGCGTCTCTGTTTGCGCACACCCAGCGTGCACACAGTGCCGCCTACGCCCCGGTCTTTGTGGGTTCCATTCTGCGGGCCTCTTCACCGCACTCGGGGGGTCTATCTCGGGGGAGGCATTCGGGGCCGCCCGAATGGGCTGTCTGGGACATCCCGCAACGGCGGTGGGCCGTTTCCGTATGTATAGGCGCCGCTGTTACGTGCCGCCGACTCGGACTGAACGGATGCTCAGGCGAGAATGAAAGGAAGGCTTTCGTGCAATGCCAGTGACTCACCCTTATCGAACAGTCAGTGTGCGATGCGGCTTCGAAAAAGACTTTGGCATGATTAGTGGAGGAATCCTAAACTACTGCAAGATATGGGGCTGCTTGAGGTATGCATCAACAAGTTATTCGCTTCGATTTATACTTTGTCGCTAAAGCGAAGTCGTATAACAAGGGACTAGGCCCCAGGGCCTTAAACAGTCTTCTAGTTTAGTATACTGTATCAAGACTGTCACCTTGGCCTTCACTGCCGCGGACGTAGTTATTAACTTCGCTCTCTATTTTTGCTTTCCATCACCCGATGCTAAAAACATTGCCAAAATCTTAATAGGGGAAATGTGAGACAGAGAAGGCATGCTGTGTAAGACTTCTATCTGTGTCCACGGGTTTAAGATAGGCAAGGGAAAGGGTTAGGTTATGAGATTAAAGGGGATATACGTCAAAGCTGCTGTTGTCGCTTCTTTCCCACAGAAGTGCCTTATTTTCTATATCTAAAAAAGGAAAGGCACCGTTGACGTACTTTACCGCGGGACAGCTTTAACTTAAGGATGCTAAGAAACGTGGGCTGACAAGAAGCACATTCTGGAGCGATGCAAAGGGAAATGGCAAGCGGGCCACAAAAGGTCAGATTAACCTCGTTTCAATGCGTCGCCGGCTGATGTCACCATAAAGAAATGACCCCAAGAAGGGTAGGCTTTTCATGCATTGTGAAGTAGTGAAGAATGCAGGGCACGAAGTCTGGTTTGCGGGCTCTAAAAAAAAAAAAAGGTATGATTCTTTGGCGCTGCGCGCGAAGGGAGTCGAATGCGAAAGCATATTAGTGCCTTGGGAAGAAAAAAAGGCCATTTAAGTGCATCTGCCCTGATACTTGATATCGGCGCGATGGTACTGCACCTAAGAGAGAGAGAGAGAGAGAGAGAGCGAAGAAGATTAAAGGCAGGGAGATTAACGACAGCTCTAATGTTATTTCTAAGGTGGCACAAGCATGCGTGCTGGAGACCATTTCCAGAATGCTTCGAATGTTCATTATTATAGATGCGAAAGTGCATATTGCCTTTAGAAACTGCTAGCACGGCGATCTTCTCGCGCTAGTTTTTACTTCATAACTTCAAACTTAACCCGATAGTGGACTTGGAAGAGCTAGACTCACCATAAGTGGGCGCTGTCATTTCGGGCTCATGACGAATTCAGCTTGTCGTGCGTTTTCTACCAGTTTTGTCTTGTGGTTGAAGACGAATAGGTCTCGTACAAAGCATTTTTTTGTGTGTGACAGATCGCAGCATGGGCACTAAATAACCATTTTGCTGCCATTATCGAAAAAAATAATGCGACCGTTATGGGGGATTAAAGTGAAACACAATTAAAATAAATTCTGTGTTACATGCGTAGCTTATATTACGTATTCATGTTTCAAATCGCGCGGACCAGGTGTCCTTTGCAGCTAATTTTGTTTGCCACATGAGGGCTAGCACTGTGGGAGTGCACACTTTACAGGATAGACGGAAACTGAAGCGGCGGATTCAGCGCACTGCTCTCATGGTGCCGCCATGTTGCTGAATGCGCTAATTGCCTAACGCGATGAAAACTGAGTTCGCACTTCATTTGCTGCCGTGGCAAACTTGAAGACAGCCACGGAAACTAATAGCGTGTTATATATATCATTCATTTCACAGGGAAATGTTTCGTTGGCATAGACCAAAATCTCTGTGCAAATATTTCGCGCCGAATTTCTATGGCCCCGAAAATTCTCGCGAATTGGGAAAGGACCCTTCTCAGAACCGGTTTGCGAGGCGAAGCGTCCTAAATACGGCCCACAGTCCTTGAATGCAGCTTAGTGCGGTGAGAATTTACTTCATAAGCAAAGCTTGCGCAGCCAGGTTTAATATAATTTCAATATGCATGTGCATTCAGCCTCTCAAGTTTTTTTAGTTCGTTTTGTGGGATTATATTTCAACGAAGACTTGGCACGAAACTCGAAACAAGGCACCATGCCAAGCCTCTGGTCGACACTTTCAACAAAGCTTAACTTTAGATCTTGTGTCTGTTCCATGCTCCAAAGCATGCGAGCTGGGCATACGATGGCAGTCACTGAATGCTCATTATTATAAGCCTCACTGCGCCCACTGCAGGGCAAATTCCTCTTCCATGTACCTCCAATTAGCCCTGTCCTTTACCAGCTGTGGCCGCATTATCCCCACAGACTTCTGAATCTCATCCACCAGCCTTTCTGCCACCTCTGCCACGCTTCCCTTCCTTTGGAATCCAGTCTATTACCCTTAACGACCATCGGTTATCTTATCTTCCCATTACGTGCCCTGCCCAAGCCCATTTCTTCCTTTCGATTTCGGGTAGGGTGTCATTAACCTGAGTTTGTTCCCTCACCCACTCTGCCCGCTTCCGGTCTCTTAACGTTACACCTATCATTTTTTTTTTCCATAGATCGCTGCGTTGTCGCTAAGTTGAGCTGAACCCTTTTCGTTAGCCTCGACGTTTCTGTCCTGTAGGTGAGTACTGGTAAGATACAGCTGTTGTGCATACTTTTCTCTTGAGGGATATTGCTAAACTGCCATTCATGATCTCAGAGAACCTGCCATATGCGCTCCAACCCATTATTATTCTTCTAGTTATTTTCCCCTCACGATCTGGATCATCGGCCACTACCTGCCCTAAGTAGACGTATTCCCTTCTCTGAATGCCGACTTCCTTCAACAACAGCGCTCCGCCCTTTAAGCCACGCCCGCGGAAGCTCCGCGCGCTCCTGAAGCGAACGCGGCAAACGTTTCCATCGATGAATTTCGACGTCGCCGTCCCATAGGCAACCACACGACGGCCGATGCAGCACGAAGTGCAAGAAGAAGAAACTGAGCAGGAAAATGAGGACTTAAACGCGAAGGCGTGAATAATATAACGCTCGCAGTGAGAACAAGGCAAAAAAAGAAAAGAATTGAGGAAAGAGAACAGTAAGAAGATGCAAGGTTGGGGGACGCGATAAATCGAGCAAGCCATATCGCCACCTCGGCCTTTTCGGCCGGAATGGCTGGGTGCGAACCATTTTACGCCTCCCTTAACGCGATCGCAGGGCACAGCAGCGCGTGCGACGCCACTTTTTCTTGTTCCTTTCGCGAGAGCGACCGCTGACCGCCGCCGCTCACGGGACAATCAGCGACCGAATACCCCATCGCTTTTCCAGCTGCCCTGCGCTCAAAGGCAAAAAAAAAAAAAACAAGAACGAAGAGGGAGGCTGGTCTTCGCGTAGCAGCCTTCACAAAGGGAACGACTCCAGCAAAGCAAAAGAGAAGGTCTCTGAAAGAAACGGATTGGAGAATGAAAAAAGAATGAGATAGGGGGGGGGGGGGGGGAGGAAGGTAAAAGTTCTGGAAACTAATAAAGCGCGTCGGAAACGCGCGCGGCGCAGCAGAGAAAGAAAAACGGCACGGTCCATGCGTGCTCGCGCGCCGATGGGTCTGGTGCGCGCTCGCGTCGCCGTCGAAGGGTCATTGCGCGGGCGCGCGCCGCGGAGTAATAAATCGCGCGGCATTCCATTTTTCTTGCGCGCTCCACGAAATCTCGACGCGCGCTGCGGCCAGGGAGGAGAGGGGCGAGGCGAGGAATAAGATTACAGAAATTGAGCGCGGGCGCCAACGGAACAAGCGCACGAGGACGTCGGCGCTGAAAAAGAAAAAAAAAAGAATGTAGAAAAAGACCCAGTAAAAGGGAAGCGGGTGTAGGGACCGTGTGCGGCGGTGCTGCGAGGTGAAGGGGTCAGGTACGTCGCCATGGGTCCGGGGTGTGTCGTATTGCGCAGCAAGTGAATAGGCGAAGATTTGGGGTATCTGGAATAGCTTCCCGGAGGCTTCTTCTTACATGAAATCGCCGTAGGACTTCGTACTTGCTGGAGGCGGTAGTGTATAAGACGAAAATGCACAGAGAGAGCATTAGATAGATTACCTCTTTCGAAACGAGGCCTGTGCTTGTTCGAAGTGGGGATGTGTAGGGGATATTCGAGCACAAACGCACGCCACCTAGGCGCGAGACATTGCAAGCTGCATGGATATCTTGCTTCTTGACCGCCCTCTTGTTTCACACTTCTCGAGAGATTACTTCGAGCGTGGAAGAACGTGAGCTTGGCGAGCGCCAGAAAGGCACTTTTTTCCCTACCCCAGATTGCATGAAAATAAAAATTGGTTTTGACGAAAGGAAACGAAAGACCGAGCAACGGTCTCGTTTCCCGCTGGACACCCCAATCGCTCCGTGATGGGAGGCATGAAGGACAGTGCGAGTGAAGACAGAGAGAAAGAGGCGCCGCATTAGAGGGCTCCGGAATGATATCGAACATGTGGGGTTCTTCAGCTCACACTGAAAGCGTACAAACGGGCGCCTTTCTCGTATGGCCCCCATCTTAACGTGGCCACCGCGGCCGGGATGAAGGGAAGCAAGGCTAAGCATGCTACCAAGAGGGAAAGCCACTTTACTCCGTTTGAGTGGGCCAGCAGTCCATCACGTTAATCTCATGGCCGCCTCGTCCATTTTAAACACGGTATACAACACAGTGATACAATGTTATATGTACATGAGCTATTTCCAATGCCTTATCGAAATCATCGCAAAACCAAACATCCGAACGACACAAATGACTAGCAGAACCAAGCCTAAGCATGCTACTACGAGAGAATGCATCTGGTTCGAAGTACGTTTGGTCACACAGTTCTTGCGGTCCTGTTATGCAGCGCAACCGCTGCTGGCAGCCAGCTGACTTTCAAATGAGCTGAAAAAAGAAGTAAAAGAGCACCTCCGACGAGGATGGGATTCGAACCCATGCGGGCAGAGCCCAATGGATTAGCAGTCCATCGCCTTAACCACTCGGCCACCTCGTCTTTTTTTCTTTATTGCCTCCTCAGACAACAATTCAAACAATACAGACACGACTAAAAAAACCCCAGTACAGGCAGGCCTGGCGCGGTGTGGTTAAAATTTTCTGAGTCTGACCAATTCGTGAAGAACAGCCCTCAATTGCGGCGGCTCCGTTTGTGGGCGATACACCTCTGCAATGTAGGTAACGCTATCAATAAAATTTTCACGGGCTGACCGAACAACAATGTCTACATGACGCACAGCCATCCTTGTCTTCCACAAACTGTGGAGGCCCAGGAGCATGAACATGTCATACGGTGTGTCATCATCAGTCTCTGCAGTTAAAAACCTGATTCCTGAAGGGGTGATTGGTAGTTCCTTTTTAAGTGTGCGTTGTAAAATGTCCCAGAAAAAGATAGGATCCCAGCATTTAATGAAAACATGTTCAATGGTTTCTGGTTTTTTGCACAGAAGACAATTCACTGCCCAGGGCACAAAAATCCCTTTGTCTTCGAGGCATGTCTTTACTGGAAGAGTATTAGTGAGCAGCTGGAAAAAGAAAGATTTAATTGAAGCTCTTACTGGCATCTTTTTCACTCTTTTCAAAGCGTCCTCTCCTGGGCCTCCGCAGTACATCGTTCTGTACAGTGGGACTGGCATCATGATGTCAATTAAGTCTTTGTGCAACTTCTTTTTGTTAACCAAAGGCAAGTACTCTAATGAAAAATGTTCTGTTAGTACGCGATATGACAACAATTTCGTGCAGATAACCAGTTACACCACGATTCACAGCATTACTAGTGGTAACAATGAAATCAGGTAAAGTTTAACCAGTCGAACATGCAACATTGTGCGCAAAAAACCATCACTTTGGTCCCGTAAGAAAAAGAACCGTGACACAATTTGTCTAAGAAACAAATTTGATAAGCCAAGTCCTCCATTGCGAACAGATCGAAAAAGATTTGATAGACTAACTCTCTCCCAAGTCGAGCCCCAAATGAACACTGCAAAAGCTCTGTGCATTTTTTGCACATTCGCGCGCGACATAAAAAGAACTTGCAATACATACCAAGTCTTTGCCACAAGAAATACATTGCACACTGTAGCCCGCGCAAACATCGAGAAACCACGACCTTGCCATGATGAAGTCTTTTCTTTCAAGGTCTCCATTCCTGCCTTCCAATATTCGTTATTTCCTTTGTAATGCTGCAGCGGGACTCCCAGGTATTTAGTTGGTGTCGTCGTCCACGACATATTTGCAAAACAGTCCGGAGTCATGTCCCAGTTGCCGTGCCAGAAGCCAACGCTCTTTTCCCAATTAATCCAGGAGCCCGTCTGTTTGCAAAATTTTTCGGCTACTTGAACCACCTCAAGAACACTGCTTCTGTCCGCGCAAAATAAAGCGATATCATCCGCGTAAGCTAACACTTTAACTTCAGATGACTGCAGTTTGAAGCCACGAATGCTTTCATGGCGTAAGAGAGCAACACAAAAAGGTTCAAGGTACAAGGTAAACAACAGTGGGGAGAGTGGGCAGCCTTGCCTCAATGATGACTGAACAGGAACAAGTTCACTAAGCGTCCTGATTATTACAATACGCGTTGTACAGACACTGTAAACCATCCTGACACCTTCAGTAATCACGTGACCGATATTGATGTGTTTGAGCACCTCGAACATTATTTCATGCGAGACCTTGTCGAAAGCTTTCGCCAGGTCAAGCTGCAACATAGCAACTCGGCCTGCGAACGCGTCACAGCACTCTAACACACTTATCGCAATATGAGTATTAGTTGTGATCGTGCGGCCTTTGATTCCGCATGTTTGGTGAGGCCCCACAAGACTTTTAATTACTGTTTGTGTTCTCTTCGCCAAAACTTTCATTAAAATTTTATAATCGGTGTTTGTTAATGTAATTGGCCTGTATGACTCAACCGATATCAGCTTCTCTGGGTCTTCTGTTTTCGGTATTATCCACCATGTGACTTGTCCTGAAAGAAGGGGGCAGTCTATTTTGCTCGTATGCTTCAGCGCACACATGGTGTAAGATCACTGAGAGTTCGGGCGCAAGAGCCTTGTAAAAGGCTGCTCCTAAGCCATCGGGCCCGGGCGACTTGCCTTCAGCTAATTCCTTTATCGCCCTCACAATTTCGTCCGTGCTTATGGCACCTTCTAGGTTCCCTTTAGTTTCATCATCTAACTTGGGCATGGCAGCAAGAAACTGCTCTTCAAACCCACTTTGCACTTGTTTTGCGCCGCCAAAAAGTTACTTATAGTGCTCGACGAATGCCCTTGCAATTACCGCGCTATCAGGACTCACTTCATTTTGATAAGATATCTGCTTTATTTCCTTCTTCATAGCGTACCGTTTTTCATCGCCCAACGCCCGTCTATTTGGGGTTTCCCCCAGCCACAACCTTTCTGCGCGTGCGCGAATCACTGCTGCTTTGTATTTTTCCGCATCAAGCAGTTCCAATTCGCTTTTAATTTTGCTTACTTCTCTAGTGTACGCACCGGGTTCCGCTCCTTCCATCTTTACAAGCCATTCAAGTTGCCGTTTGAGTTCTTTTTCCTTTAACGTTTCGTTGTAGCGTCGGATAGTGCCCCTTTCAATCGCCATCATTTTTACTTGGATTTTTAGTTCCTCCCACGCGAGCGCATGCTGCGCGGGCTCTCTTGTCCACACATCATCAATCCTTTCTTCTACTTTATTAACAAAAGTGCCATCTTCGAGCAGTCTCGCATTAAGCTTCCACAATTGCCAATTAAATTTTGACTGCTTTCGTTTCGTCCCTAGCGTAAAAGAGGCTATACAGTGGTCACTAAACGACACGGGCGTGACGGAGTAGCCGCTACAAAGAGGTATCAGATCCAGCTACACATACGCTCGGTCTAGTCTCGCATGACTTTTCCCATGAATATGTGTGTATTGTCGTCTTCCCGCGTTCGACAAAACCATGTCGACCTCATCAAGGTTGTGGTCATTGATTAGCGTGCTCAAAAGTTTAGCGCTTTTATCTCTAACGTGGCGATTGTTCGCACGATCTTCCACACAACAGACACAGTTAAAATCACCCAAAAGAATAACAACCTTATTGCATTTGATGTAAGATTCAAGGTTTTCGAAAAAGATAGAGAGAGAGAAAACTTTTATTTCTTTCCAAGAGGTTCGCGGGGATGAAGACTTCCTGGTCGTCTTGTTTGGGTGCTGGCGACTTGAGTCTTCAAGCAAGAGTGGGCCCTCAGTCCAGGGCTCCACTGAGTTGTGCCGCTTCAGTTGCGTGCTTTACCAAGGCCCTCTGGACCTCAAGCTCGCTGCTGAAGAGACAGCTCTCCCATTGCTCCGCACTCGGTGTTTGTTGATTGTGGAATGCTATGTTTCTCTTGCATTCCCAGGTGATGTGATAGAGTGTGGGCGTACTGCCGCACCAGGGGCAGTCTGGTCTGAATTGCGTTGGTGATATCTTGTTGTATGTGTGTAGGTTAGGGAAGGTGTTCGTCTGTAGCCTACGCCATCCTACAGCCTCTTCCCTATTTAGTGCTTTGTGTGGTGATGGATATCTCTTTCTGATTCCCCTATATAGTTGTAGGGTCTCTGTGTAGCCCCCCTCGCATATGAGTAGCCGTGACTCCGAGACGATCGATAAGCCTGCTCGGTAAGTGAGCCCTCGAGCTAGACTGTCCGCCCTTTCGTTTCCTGCTACGCCTGCGTGGGCTGGCACCCAGATTATATGTTGTATGGGTATTCTTTCAGCTGAGGCTGCCGCCTCGCTGATTATTCTGAGGGCAGTGCCACTGATATTGCCCTTCGTATAGTTTCTGCATGTTTCTTTCGAGTCCGTTAGGATATTTAGGGAGCGACCTTTTCTGTAGCCTTCGGCTATCGCTAGCGCGACGGCAATTTCTTCGGCCTCTGCTATCCCTGACACCCCTACTGAAGCGCAGGTGATAGTTTCCCCTGTACCGTTGACCACCGCTACCGCGGCTGTGCGTTTCTCTGCTCTTGCGTACATAGAAGCGTCTGTGTATAGTGTGCTTTCGGATTGGCCTAGCCTTCTGTTTATCTGTTCGGCCCTGGCTCTCCGCCTTTCTTCGTGTAGGTTGGGATCCATATTTTTAGGTAAGGGTCCCACGTTGAAAGTTCTTCTGAGGTCGTCTGGAACTTCTGTGTATCTGTCAGCCAGACCACTTGCGTTCCGACCTAGCCTTTTTAGGAGCGCCCTTCCTGTGGGGGAGCCCCTGAGCCTCGTCAATTGCGCACCCATTTGAGCCTCTGCTAGCTCGTCAAAGGTGTTGCTGACTCCGAGCTGGAGTAATTTTTCATTTGACGTGTTCCTGGGTAGGTGCAGAGCGATCTTGTAGGCCTTCCTTAGTATACAGTCGGCTTGCTCTCTTTCCGCTTTTGTTGTTGCGTGGTAGGGCAGCGAGTATGTGACCCTGCTGACGATTAGGCTGTTTACGAGTCTTAGGGTGTCGTCTTCCTTCATTCCGTATCTTCTTTGGGATACTCGGCTGATCATTCTTCCTACTTGTTCCGTGGCTTTCCTGAGCAGGGTGATGGTGTGGCTGCATTTGCGGCTACTCTGTAGCCACATGCCCAGAATGCGGATTATGTTTTTCTCCGGGATCGGTTGTCCCTCGAGGACGACGTCCAGTGGGGCTTGGGTAGGGTGTCTCCCTATTCTGATGAGCTCCGATTTTTCGGTCGAGCATTTCAGGCCCCTCTCCTTCACGTAGTCTTCTACGCAGGTGGCGGCTTCCTGTAGTCGGTCTTGTTTTTCTCCTAGCGATCCTTGGGTGATCCACACGGTTATGTCGTCGGCGTACATGGCGTGTTTGATACCCGGGATCTCTTTGAGCTTTCTTGCCAGTCTTAGCATTGACATGTTGAAGAGCACCGGCGATATGACTGAGCCTTGGGGTGTTCCTTTGCAGGGTGTGGCGAAGACGTCACTTCGCAGCTCGGCTAGCCCTACGGTCGCTGTTCGGTTGCTTAGGAAGGCCCTGATGTAGTTATGGGCTCTCCTTCCGCAGTTCGTGTCGTTTATGCCTTCCATGATGGCGGCGTGGCTTACGTTGTCAAAGGCTCCTTTGATGTCGAGGGCCATGACAACGTTTTCTCCGCTTCTCGGCATTTTTTCAAGTACTTCCTCCTTTAGCTGGAGGAGTACGTCTTGCGTGGACAGGTGGGCTCGAAACCCGTACATGCTATCAGGGTAGAGTTGGTTTCTCTCCAGGTGTGACTGAATTCTCTTCGTTATTATTCGTTCGTACATCTTGCCTAGGCACGATGTGAGGGATATCGGCCTGAGGTTTTCCACTTGTAGTTTTTTACCGGGCTTCGGAATCATCACCACGACCGCGTGTTTCCATTCGGCGGGTACTGTTCCTTCCTGCCATAGTTTATTGAGGTACGCGGTGAGCTGGTCAATAGCTCCGTCGCTTAAGTTTCTGATCAGTGAATTGCGGATTCTGTCTGCTCCTGCTGCCGTGTTTCTTGTTGCCGACCTGATCGCATCGACCACCTCTTCCCTGGTTATGGGCCTGTCCATGACGGGGTTCTCTTCGCCTTGATATTCCTCTTTGTAACACTCGACCTGGTCGTTGCCGTAGCATTTGACCCGGACCTCCTCCAGTAGTTGTTTATCTGTACCGGTGTATTGGTGCACCAGCCTTCGTATTGCTTTGCCGCTCTCCGACTTGTTTTTGCTTGGGTCCATGAGGGACTTGAGGATCTGCCACGTTCTGGCCGTGCTCAGGGTGCCGTTCAGCGCGTTGCTAAACTGCTGCCATCCTTGTCTGGCCAGCTGCGTCGCGTACTCCTCCGCCTGCTTGGTGATTTCAGCTATCTTGGTCTTGAGCTTCCTGTTCAGCTTTTGTCTTTTCCACCGTGCGGTGAGTCCGCGTCTCGCCTCCCATAGCTTGAGGAGTCGCTTATCCACCTCCGGGGCGTGTTCGGTTCGGTCCACTTCTTTGGTGTAGAGTTCCTGGACCTCCTTGAGCTGTTGGCTCCACTCCCCCACAGATACAATGTCGCCTCCTTGCATCTGTCTACAGTGGGCCCTGAAGGCGTCCCAGTCGACGAGACGGGTCTTGCCTATTTTTCGTTTTGTGTCTTCGGCTGTGATGCTGGTTTTCAGTATATAGTGGTCGCTTCCTAGGTTTTCGAGTAGGTTTTCCCACTCGACCTGTCTGGCGCCCCTCACAAAAGTCAGGTCGGGGCAAGTGTCTGGGCTGACGCTGTTACCCTGTCTGGTTGGTTGGGTTTCGTCAGTTAGGAGATCGCAATCCGTTTGCTCTGCAGCGTCGCTGATTGTTCTTCCTTTTTTATCGTCTTTGCTGTAACCCCATTTTGGGTGCTTGGCGTTGAAATCGCCTGCTATTATTAGGGTGTTGTTGCCCGCTAGTTTTCTAGCCTCTGTAAAAAGCCTGCTAAAGTCCCCATCCTTCTGCTTAGGCGGGCTGTATAGGTTGATAATAAAGGTGCTCTTGGATTGTGCTTTCTTTTTAGGTATAATCTCTGTGATCGTGTGGTCGATCCGAGTGTCCGTTATTTCGTCGTGTGCTGTGGCTACCAATTTCTTGCTTACGAGGGTCGCCGTACGGCGAGCTTCCTGACACGTATAGCCCCTCAGCGAAGGTGTGCAGTTGGTTTCCTGTAATATAATTACGTCTGGCGGGGTTCCTTTGGCATAAATGTACTGCTGCAGGAGGCCTTGTTTTTGCCTGTACCCCCTGCAGTTCCATTGCCATATCTCTAATTGTTGGAGGCGTTCTGCCATGATGGTGTACTAGGGTTGGAGTTGAGGGTTTCTGCGCCGAACCTGCGTTCGTTATATAGGCGTTCTCTAGCGTCGTTAGTCGTTCTCTGCGCGTTCTGATTCTTAATGTGTGTTCTAACGTTTTGCTCTAGAAGGGCAAATTTCTGCTGCATAAATTGCATCTGCTCTTGCGTCTGTTTCTGCATGTTCATTATGAGAGCCTCGAGCTGCCCATCTTGTGGCTGTGTTGCTTCCACCATTGGGGGTGGTGGGGTCTGAGTTTTGGGCTGTGTCTGCCCTGTCCTGATTTCGCGGAGTTCTTTAAGGACCTCGCTCAGCTGCTTTCTGAGTTGGCCTAGTTCCTGTCTGAGGGCTTTGTTCTCTTCCATTAACTGTTTCTCGCGAGTGGATTGTGTGTTTGTGTTTGAGTGCGGAGCAAAGAGCGTTTTGGGAGGGCCGTCTCCCCAGCTCACCTTGACACCGCCGGTCTTCTTTTTCTTCTGTTGCTCTTGTCCTTGCTTCTGCTCCTGTTGCTGGTGTCCCAGGGGCGGGAAGGACTCGTCCCGCTCGGATCCTCGACTCCGGCTCCGGTTGCGGCTGCGTCCGCGGCTGCCGCTGCGCCCGGATTCCTGGCTCTCGTCTCGGAACCACCGCGGCCTTCTTCTGCGGCTGCGGTCCCGGCTCTTGCGTTGCTGCTGCAGGGGGCCCCACCGCAGCTCGCACGCTGATTTGAGTCGTTGTTTGCAGTCCCTCGTGCCCGTGATGTGGTCGCCGTCACACACTAGGCACTTGGGTGTACACTGGTGGTCCGTCGTTGGGTTCTGAAGTCCGCATTGTCTGCAGACCTTGGCGTTCGGGTTTGGGCAGACGTCCATGCGATGCCCCTGTTGGCCGCAGGTGTAGCATACCTGCCTTGTTGGCCTGTACGGGTGGCACCGGTATTCGCTGCTGTGGTAGATGACAAACTTCGGAAGAGTAGGGCCGTCGAAAGTGATGAGGGCCGTGCTTGAATTTCCAAGCATTCTTGCCGTTATGACTCTGACGCCCTGGGTGCGAAGTCGTATGTGGGCCTTGAGTTCCTCGGATGTGGTTTTCGGTGCTGGGCCGTGAATAACTCCCCGTAGCGTTCCCTCCGGGGCCGCCGCGTGTGTGTTCACTGCAAAGCTTTTGCCTCCAAAGTTGATCTGCCTGATGTGCAGAACCTTCTTGGCTGCGTCTTCGTTAGCTGTGCTCACGATTATGATGTTCGAGCCGTGGCGAAGTCGGACGAGAAGATCTTCTTCCTTGCATCCTCTTCCGGTGGCCGCAACCACCGCTTCCACCACTTTGTATTGCGGTAGATCCTTGACTGCGAGTCCCCTCGGCCGGAGGACTATCTTGATGTCGTCTTTCGGGAGAGGAGGCAGTCGCAGCCTCGGCCCTCCCTCCCATTGTTTCTTCTCCGGTGCGCCAGCTGCGCTTCTTCCCGCTTCGTCGGAAGATGGCGACCTTCCTGCGCCGTTTCCCGCCAAAATTTGCGGTTTGTCGCCGCCATTTTGGCGTCTCTTCGATTTCTTTGACTGGACGACCGCCCAGCCTTCTGCTTTGTCTGCGTCCATTCCGTTAACTTGTGGTCGTTGTAGAGTCGATGGGGTGCTGCATCCCGGGGCTTGAGTCCCTGTAGCGACGAGGCCGTCGTGGCCTCGCGGTACGTGGGTCACGTCGATGTTGTCGTGGAAGTCTTCTTCCATGTTTTCGGGCGGTTCCGTAAAAAATCCTGGTTGTCGTGTGATTGTGGGTTGTTCCTGACTCGAAGTTTTCGTTCGGGACATCGCTCCGATGCGTCTTCACCGCGGGCCGAGGCCGGGAAGGCCGTGGAGCCCCGAGCTCGTGCTAAGCCTCGTTAGGCTTAACGCCTGGCCGACCACGTGGGAACTTCAAAGTCCGATAAAATCCTAAAAAATGGACCCACCGGCTTGGAAGTGGTATCCTCGTGGTCCGCTTCACTTTCGGCGTCGGTTCCAGCAAGAATTTTGGAGATCCGTAGGGATTAACCGGGTCAGAGGACCCAAAAATCGCGGAGCGCATGTGAGGCACGTTTGTGCTCTTCGACGATCGCAGCGCCGCAACCCCGAAAAAGATAAATTAGTTTTGCATATCATTTGGTGCATACACACATATCAGTCGCCATTGCGAACCGGAAAAAAAGAAGTTTAAATCAAATAGACGACCGTTTTCACTGACAGAGACTGCTCAAAAATGACAGCGCATTCACGTGTTAGGACGGCACAACCACCATATGTACCTACAGCATGCAAATAGAAACATTATAATGCGCCGTAAACGCTGCAACCATGCGATTCGTCTGCTCCTGGCTCTTAACTTTCGTTTCTTGCCCAGCCACAATGTCAAGCTCATCGTCTAGGCAGATGCGGCTTAGCTGGCATTGTCGCCGCCTTGCTGAAAGACCTCGAACATTAATAGTGGAAGTCCTTAGTGCTTTCTCCATTTTTGCCATCATTTAAGAGCAGGAACAGACAGCTCGTGCAGTGGAGAGAGACATGTGACGCGTAGCACTAGTCAGAATTACTCTTTGCGTGCAGCATACAGTACTACATGCCCAACACTGTCTCCTCTCTCGTACCTTGGTAGCGTCTCGCGGGCACACTGCTTGTTTGCCATTGTGCTCCTAGGAGCCTTTCAAGGCACAGGTCGCGTCTACGGGGGCGGTGGTGCCGCCGGTCTTCTGTCCGGCGGGATGTTAGGTTTCGGGCGAAAAGACGCCCGGCGTCCCCCCCCCCATTTTGGGCGGTGGTTCATCGTTGCTGAGAGAAGGGAGCTCGCCGTCGACTAACGCTTCCTTGCGAGATCTTTTGGCCGCTGCTCCGCTTGCCTCAACGCCGTTTATATCGACGCCCTCCTCAACCCCGGGCGTTTTCTCCGACTCACCTGCGCTGTTGGCTTCGAGGTCACTGGAACCTGCTTCGAAGTGCTTGACGTCCTTCTGCTTTCTGTCCGTATCGGTGCTCTCAAGAGGCGGTGCAGGTGCAACCTTTGGCACGCTGTCGTTGCCACCTGAAACTTCTTCGGCGTCGGCCTCGTCCAGGAGCAGCTCGGAGACGTCCTCTTTCCCTCTCAGTCCAATGACACTGGCGTACGTTCTCACGCACTCAGACTCGTCGTGTCCGTAGCGCCGGCAAAGCGCACAACACGGAACACGACATTCCCGCCGTACATGGCCTGTGTTACGGCACCAGAGGCAGAGCGGAGCCCTCCCCGGGACAACAACGAGTCCCTGCTCCCCAGCAATGCGTACTTGATGGGGCAAATCGTCGACCGACAGGCCCGTTTTGAGCCTAAGAGTCACAAGTCACGTCGACGACCCTTTGTCCTGGACGCCTTGGACTCGCCACCGTTCCCTTGTAACTTCAGTCACCTTTCCATATGATGAAAAGGCATAGCGTATGTCTTCATCCGGCACGCTATGCAGCAGCCAGTGTAGCTTCAAATGAATGTCTTGATAATTAGGGTCGATGACCACACAACGTCGCTCTTTCACTTTTATGCCGCCCTCGCTGAGTATCTCTTTCACACCTTCGCCACTTTTAAATGTCACTGCCCACACATGGCTCATCTGATACGCCCCCAAGGCGACTACGTCGGACAGCAGCGATAAGCCAACCAGCGCATCTCGGAAATGTTTCACACGATACGACCGAGACCGCACATCTGCATGCAAAAAAAAAACGGTATTTAAAACAACACGACCTGTTGGTAGCTGAGGAAGAAGCACTTTATATTCCTGGTCGTCGCTGGCAACACCCCTAGTACCGCGGCCGGGCTGGGCCGCTGAAACCGCTCCTACGGAGCTCATTAAACACACGTCCGTTTGCCTCAGTGGCCGGAAATGGAACCGACTGCAGCCGCAGCTGGCAGCCAGTAGACTTTCAAAAGAGCTGAAAAAAGAAGCAATAGAGCACCTACGACGAGGATGGTATTCGAACCCATGCGGGCAGAGCCCAATGGATTAGCAGTCCATCGCCTTAACCTCTCGGCCACCTCGCCCGGATACCGACAGCAGCCCCAGCTGGCAGCCAGTAGACTTTCAAAAGGGCTGAAAAAAGAAGCAATAGAGCTCCTCCGACGAGGATGGGATTCGAACCCACGCGGGCAGAGCCCAATGGATTAGCAGTCCATCGCCTTAACCTCTCGGCCACCTCGCCCGGATACCGACTGCAGCCGCAGCTGGCAGCCAGTAGACTTTCAAAAGGGCTGAAAAAAGAAGCAATAGAGCTCCTCCGACGAGGATGGGATTCGAACCCACGCGGGCAGAGCCCAATGGATTAGCAGTCCATCGCCTTAACCACTCGGCCACCTCGCCCGGATACCGACTGCAGCCGCAGCTGGCAGCCAGTAGACTTTCAAAAGGGCTGAAAAAAGAAGCAATAGAGCTCCTCCGACGAGGATGGGATTCGAACCCACGCGGGCAGAGCCCAATGGATTAGCAGTCCATCGCCTTAACCTCTCGGCCACCTCGCCTTTTTTTTCTTTATTACCGGTAAACAATACATAAAAATCTCTAGCCACACTTTGGCCGAGACAATGGGTTAAAACTTTTTCATGTTAATCAGTTCATCCATAACTGCCACCCAGTCCGGCGGCTGGGGTTGACTGCGGAGAACATCTCTCAGGAAAACTGCACTTTCTATAAAGTTTTCTCTCACTGGTCGCACATTTGCGTCGGCGTGCCTGGCCGCCATTCTCGTTTTCCAGATGCTGTGGAGGCCCAGTAGCATAAACATGTCGTAAGGAACCTCCTCACTTTCTACAGGTAGAAACCGGATGCCATAAGGAGTTACAGGTAGTTCTTTCTTCAATGTTCTTTGCAAGATGTCCCAGTGGAAAACCGGGTCCCAGCAGTCGATAAACACATGTTCGATGGTCTCGGGTTTTTTGCAGAGTATGCAGTCGGTGGTCCAGGGCACAAAAATGCCTTTATCGTTTAGCCATGTTTTCACAGGAAGGGTACCGGTATGAAGTTTAAAGAAAAAGGATTGGACAGTCGGTCTTACCGGCATCTTCTTAACTCGCTTTAACACATCTTTGCCTGGGCCTCCGCAGCAAAAGGAACGGTATAAGTGAGCAGGTATAAATATATCTAGCAAATCTTTGTACAGTTTCTTCCTGGGTACAGCAGATAGATACTGTGTAGAAAAGTGAGCGCTCAAAGTGCGAAAGGCTGCCACAACTTCACGCAAAAAACCTGTTACAGCACGATTCGTGGCCGGGTAACTGGACACAACAAATTCCGGCAACACGTTGCCTAAGCGCACCTGCAACATTGTGCGCAACAAGGGATCGGTTTGATCACGTAGAAACAAAAATCTTGAGACAACTTGCTTCAGAAACAAATTAGAAAGACCAAGGCCGCCCCTTTTGACCGGAAGGAACAGATTAACTCGACTTGTTCGCTCCCAATTTGAGCTCCAAATAAAGACAGCAAACACTCTATGCAGCTTCTGCAGGTTTGCTCGGGTAATGAGCACGAACTGCAATATATACCAAATTCTGGCTATTAAAAATACATTGCACACACTTGCGCGCGCGAAAACAGAAAGGTCACGTCCTTTCCAGCCATCCGCTTTTCTCCTTGCACTCTGCGTTATCTCACCCCACAACTCCGTACTGCTTTTATAGTGCTCCAAGGGTACCCCCAAGTACTTCGCAGGGGCGGTCGTCCATTTCATGTTAGCAAACACGGCAGGTGTGCTGTCCCAATCACCGTGCCAAAAACCTATGCACTTATCCCAGTTAATTTCGGACCCAGTCTTTTTGCAATATTCCCCCGCAACTTTCACAACTTCTTTAACGCTTTCTTGATCCGCGCAAAAAACAGCAATATCATCAGCGTAAGCAAGCACTTTTACTTGCGCCGACAGAAGAGTGAAACCGCAGATCCCATCATTGTGCAACAGTGATAACAGAAAAGGCTCAAGGTAGATCGCAAAGAGCAAAGGCGAGAGCGGGCAACCCTGCCTGACCGAAGAACACACAGGTACAGGTTCAGTCAGCTGTTTGTTCACTATAATTCGGGTAACACAGTTGTCGTACGCCATCTGTACACCTTGTATTATCACAGAGCCGACGTTGGCATATTCTAGAATGGCGAAAAGAATGTCGTGCGACACTCGATCGAAGGCCTTTGCAAGGTCAAGCTGTATCATGGCAACTCGGCCCCCGAAGGCATCGCAGCATTCAAGAACAGTTCTGGCAATGTGCACACTTGTTCCAATGGTGCGACCTTTAATACCGCACGTTTGGTGGGGCCCTACAAGGTCATTTATGACCTTTTGCAGTCTGTTGGCAAGAATCTTCATAAACACTTTATAGTCAACGTTGGTTAGGCTTATCGGCCGATAAGCCCCAACGGACAGAAGTTTAGCCTGGTCCTCACTCTTGGGTATTAAAACCACGTGTGCTGTTTTAAATGATGGTGGCATTTTCTTTGTCTCATAAATTTCGGTGAAGACGCAGTGGAGAGCTTGGGTGAGTTCGGCTTTGAACTTCTTATAAAATTCACTACCTAAGCCGTCAGGACCGGGAGATTTTCCGGCACTCAGCTCTTCGATTGCTCTTCCCACTTCGCTTACGCTGATTGGTACCTCCAGCCCTTGTTTTATATCGTCTCCTAGTTTTGGCATACGGGACAAGAACGTGTTTGCAAACCCCTCTTCTTCAAGCCGTCGCCGCCCAAGCAATTCCCGATACTGCTCAACAAACGCCAACTGAATCACTTTGCTATCATTCGTTACCTCGTTTCTGTACCTGATTTGTCTTACTTCGTTCTGAGTCGCGTACTTCTTTTCGTCACTAAGCGAGCGTTTAGTAGGTACTTGGTCAAGCGAGAGACGTTCAGCACGGGCCCGTATCATGGCAGCTGTATACTTGTCTTTTTCGATAATCTCAAGTTTACTTTTTGTATCTCTTATTTCTTTCTTATATCTTCCCGGCTGGGAACTTTCCAGGCTTACGAGCAAGTCAAGTTGGCAATGTAGTTCTTTTTCTTTAACACGTTTATCGTGGCATATGATGCTTGCCCTTTCAATCGCGTTTATTTTCACTTGTTCTTTGAAATCTTCCCACCTAATTACCCAGTTCCCAGGCTCTGCTGATAGCAATGCTTTAATGCATTCATTAACTTTAATGTCAAAGCGTTCATCCTCGAGTAATTGTGCGTTAAACTTCCACAGGTCCCACGAGAAACGAGATTTCTTGTCTTTGTTCCCCAGGGTAAACGTAACTAAGCTGTGGTCGGTAAAAGACATGTGTTTTACCTCGTAGCTATTGCACAAAGGAATCAGATCAAGCGACACATACGCTCTGTCAAGTCTCGCGTGACTTTCACCCTGGAAGTGAGTAAAATGCGGCGCTACCGAAAGAACTTCAGCAACATCATCTAAACCATTTTCTTGCACAATCGAATTCAACAATTCCGCACTTTTGTCACGAAGGAGTCTTTTTGTAATTCTATCCTCTGCTTTACAAACGCAGTTAAAGTCGCCCAAAAGCACAATTAACCGCTCACAGCACACATATTGTTCAACGCGCTCAAAAAATTCCTTGCGCTCGTTCTCCCTGTTAGGAGCATACACGCATATGACTCTCCATAGCAAATTGCAATAAAAAAAATCCACTACAACCAAACGGCCAGTTTGACACACAGTTAAATTCTGCTCGACAATCCCCAGAGAATTCCTAATAAATACAGCACAACCGCCCGATGTGCCAGAAGAATGGCACACACAAACATTGTAGCGTGCCGTAAAAGGCTGCACCATAAGGTCCGCCTGTTCCTGTCTTTCGACTTTCGTCTCCTGTACGGCTATTATGTCTAGGTCATTATCAACGAACAGCCGGCTTAGCTGGTACTGACGCTTCTTGGAAGCCAGTCCCCTGACATTAATTGTTGCAATGCGCAACGCTCTAAGAGGTGTAGAAGCCATCTAGTTTAGGTACAGGAGCCATATGGTGCATACCTCGGGACACAAGGTGACGGTGCGGGTGACTTGCATAATCTGAGGGGCTCGATGGGTGCGGTGCCGGTAATCCAAAATCTCTTGCACAGGTGCCTCTTGCGTATGGACTGGAAAATCAGCCCATGCAGTCTGTTACCGAAAAAGGCCATCTCACGCCCACAGAAACCACTCACAGGGCACTCACTCCAACTAAGGCGGCGGCATAGCCGCCGCTCGTTGATCGGCCTGTACATTCGGCCGCGGTTTCAACGTCGGTCGCCTGACACCAACAGTCTTCTGCGGCGGCTCGTCGCCTTCGCTCACTTTGGGCTCTCCATTCGCACTGTGCTCGTGCGGTCGCTTCCCTGCTTGGTTGCTGGTTGATGCATGTGACACTTCCATGCTGTCACCATGCTGGGGAACGACGGGAGCTGACGCCCCACCGCTCAAGACTTCGTCCGTTGGCGCCTTGACTTCTGCAGGCTGCGCTACCTGTTGCTGCCGCTTACTGCTGGGCTCCTCTACGCTTGGGGATATCTCCGTAGGGGGCACAGCAGGGGCCTTCTCCACGCTGTCCCCTGCCTCTGCTGCAGCGTCTTCCGCGTCAGCCTCGTCCATGACAAGTTCGGACGAAATGCCAGTGTTGACTGGGACGGCAGCACTCGCGTACGTGCGTACGCAGCTGCTTTCTTCGTGCCCGTAGCGACGACAGGCGCCGCATCGTGGAACCTTGCACTCACGGCGAATGTGCCCAGTACCGTGGCAGCGCAGACACAGCGGAGCTCTGCCCGGTACAACCACGAGAGCCAGCTCACCGCCAACCCTGACTTCGTGAGGGAGGTCTTCCAGCTTCACGCCAGGGTTCATTTTCAATGAAACCAAGCGTGTCGTCGACCCCTTGCTGGCGACACCCTGGACGCGCCACCGCTCCTTGGAGACTTCGCTCACCTTGCCGTACGGAGCAAAGGCTACCCTCACGTCTTCGTCGGGCACGTTGTGCAGCAGCCAGTGCAGCTTGACGCGGACGTCCTGGTTTGCCGGGTCGATGACGAGACAGCGGCGGTCCTTGACTTTCAGGTCTCCGGCAGAAAGAATTTTCGTCACCGCCTCAGCACTCGCGAAAGTAACAGCCCATACATGGCTCATGCGATACGCCCCCAAGGCGATAACCTCGGGGAGCAGCATCAGCTGAGCCAGCGCATCCCTGAAATCTTCGACCCGATAAGGACGGGCCCGCACGTCAGCGTGCAAAAAAACTGTGTTCAACACAACACGTCCTGTAGGAAGGGTAGGCAGAATCACCTGATACTCTTCATCCGAGGCAAAAGCCCTGTTTCCGCGGCCAGACATGACCGCTGTAGCTGCTCCAACAGAGCCCGTCATCGCACGTCCGTCACGCTCGGTGGCCGGAAGTCGAAATCACTAGGCCACCTCGCCCGTATACCGACTGCAGCCGCAGCTGGCAGCCAGTAGACTTTCAAAAGGGCTGAAAAAAGAAGCAAAAGAGCACCTCCGACGAGGATGGGATTCGAACCCACGCGGGCAGAGCCCAATGGATTAGCAGTCCATCGCCTTAACCTCTCGGCCACCTCGCCCGGATACCGACTGCAGCCGCAGCTGGCAGCCAGTAAACTTTCAAAAGGGCTGAAAAAAGAAGCAAAAGAGCACCCCCGACGAGGATGGGATTCGAACCCACGCGGGCAGAGCCCAATGGATTAGCAGTCCATCGCCTTAACCTCTCGGCCACCTCGCCCGGATACAGACAGCAGCCCCAGCTGGCAGCCAGTAGACTTTCAAAAGGGCTGAAAAAAGAAGCAAAAGAGCTCCTCCGACGAGGATGGGATTCGAACCCACGCTGGCAGAGCCCATTGGATTAGCAGTCCATCGCCTTAACCTCTCGGCCACCTCGCCCGGATAACGACTGCAGCCGCAGCTGGCATCCAGTAGACTTTCAAAAGGGCTGAAAAAAGAAGCAAAAGAGCACCTCCGACGAGGATGGGATTCGAACCCACGCGGGCAGAGCCCAATGGATTAGCAGTCCATCGCCTTAACCTCTCGGCCACCTCGCCCGGATACCGACAGCAGCCCCAGCTGGCAGCCAGTAGACTTTCAAAAGGGCTGAAAAAAGAAGCAAAAGCGCTCCTCCGACGAGGATGGGATTCGAACCCACGCGGGCAGAGCCCAATGGATTAGCAGTCCATCGCCTTAACCTCTCGGCCACCTCGCCCGGATACAGACAGCAGCCCCAGCTGGCAGCCAGTAGACTTTCAAAAGGGCTGAAAAAAGAAGCAAAAGAGCTCCTCCGACGAGGATGGGATTCGAACCCACGCGGGCAGAGCCCAATGGATTAGCAGTCCCTAGCCTTAACCTCTCGGCCACCTCGCCCGGTTACAGACAGCAGCCCCAGCTGGCAGCCAGTAGACTTTCAAAAGGGCTGAAAAAAGAAGCAAAAGAGCTCCTCCGACGAGGATGGGATTCGAACCCACGCGGGCAGAGCCCAATGGATTAGCAGTCCATCGCCTTAACCTCTCGGCCACCTCGCCCGGATACCGACTGCAGCGGCAGCTGGCAGCCAGTAGACCTTCAAAAGGGCTGAAAAAAAGAAGCAAAAGAGCTCCTCCGACGAGGATGGGATTCGAACCCACGCGGGCAGAGCCCAATGGATTAGCAGTCCATCGCCTTAACCTCTCGGCCACCTCGCCCGAATACCGACTGCAGCCGCAGCTGGCAGCCAGTAGACTTTCAAAAGGGCTGAAAAAAGAAGCAAAAGCGCTCCTCCGACGAGGATGGGATTCGAACCCACGCGGGCAGAGCCCAATGGATTAGCAGTCCATCGCCTTAACCTCTCGGCCACCTCGCCCGGATACCGACAGCAGCCCCAGCTGGCAGCCAGTAGACTTTCAAAAGGGCTGAAAAAAGAAGCAAAAGAGCTCCTCCGACGAGGATGGGATTCGAACCCACGCGGGCAGAGCCCAATGGATTAGCAGTCCATCGCCTTAACCTCTCGGCCACCTCGCCCGGATACAGACAGCAGCCCCAGCTGGCAGCCAGTAGACTTTCAAAAGGGCTGAAAAAAGAAGCAAAAGAGCTCCTCCGACGAGGATGGGATTCGAACCCACGCGGGCAGAGCCCAATGGATTAGCAGTCCCTCGCCTTAACCTCTCGGCCACCTCGCCCGGATACAGACAGCAGCCCCAGCTGGCAGCCAGTAGACTTTCAAAAGGGCTGAAAAAAGAAGCAAAAGAGCTCCTCCGACGAGGATGGGATTCGAACCCACGCGAGCAGAGCCCAATGGATTAGCAGTCCATCGCCTTAACCTCTCGGCCACCTCGCCCGGATACCGACAGCAGCCCCAGCTGGCAGCCAGTAGACTTTCAAAAGGGCTGAAAAAAGAAGCAAAAGAGCTCCTCCGACGAGGATGGGATTTGAACCCACGCGGGCAGAGCCCAATGGATTAGCAGTCCATCGCCTTAACCTCTCGGCCACCTCGCCCGGATACCGACAGCAGCCCCAGCTGGCAGCCAGTAGACTTTCAAAAGGGCTGAAAAAAGAAGCAAAAGAGCTCCTCCGACGAGGATGGGATTCGAACCCACGCGGGCACAGCCCAATGGATTAGCAGTCGATCGCCTTAACCTCTCGGCCACCTCGCCCGGACACCGACTGCAGCTGCAGCTGGCAGCCAGTAGACTTTCGAAAGGGCTGAAAAAAGAAGTAAAAGAGCACCTCCGACGAGGATGGGATTCGAACCCACGCGGGCAGAGCCCAATGGATTAGCAGTCCATCGCCTTAACCTCTCGGCCACCTCGCCCGGATACCGACAGCAGCCCCAGCTGGCAGCCAGTAGACTTTCAAAAGGGCTGAAAAAAGAAGCAGAAGAGCTCCTCCGACGAGGATGGGATTCGAACCCACGCGGGCAGAGCCCAATGGATTAGCAGTCCATCGCCTTAACCTCTCGGCCACCTCGCCCGGATACAGACAGCAGCCCCAGCTGGCAGCCAGTAGACTTTCAAATGGGCTGAAAAAAGAAGCAAAAGAGCTCCTCCGACGAGGATGGGATTCGAACCCACGCGGGCAGAGCCCAATGGAGTAGCAGTCCCTCGCCTTAACCTCTCGGCCACCTCGCCCGGATACAGACAGCAGCCCCAGCTGGCAGCCAGTAGACTTTCAAAAGGGCTGAAAAAAGAAGTAAAAGAGCACCTCCGACGAGGATGGGATTCGAACCCACGCGGGCAGAGCCCAATGGATTAGCAGTCCATCGCCTTAACCCCTCGGCCACCTCGCCCGGATACCGACAGCAGCCGAAGCTGGCAGCCAGCAGACTTTCAAAAGGGCTGAAAAAAGAAGCAATAGAGCACCTCCGACGAGGATGGGGTTCGAACCCACGCGGGCAGAGCCCAATGGATTAGCAGTCCATCGCCTTAACCTCTCGGCCACCTCGCCCGGATACCGACTGCAGCCGCAGCTGGCAGCCAGTAGACTTTCAAAAGGGCTGAAAAAAAGAAGCAATAGAGCTCCTCCGACGAGGATGGGATTCGAACCCACGCGGGCAGAGCCCAATGGATTAGCAGTACATCGCCTTAACCTCTCGGCCACCTCGCTTTTTTTTTCTTTATTACCGGTAAACAATACATAAAAATCTCTAGCCACACTTTGGCCGAGACAATGGGTTAAAACTTTTTCATGTTAATCAGTTCATCCATAACTGCCACCCAGTCCGGCGGCTGGGGTTGACTGCGGAGAACATCTCTCAGGAAAACTGCACTTTCTATAAAGTTTTCTCTCACTGGTCGCACATTTGCGTCGGCGTGCCTGGCCGCCATTCTCGCTTTCCAGATGCTGTGGAGGCCCAGTAGCATAAACATGTCGTAAGGAACCTCCTCACTTTCTATAGGTAGAAACCGGATGCCATAAGGAGTTACAGGTAGTTCTTTCTTCAATGTTCTTTGCAAGATGTCCCAGTGGAAAACCGGGTCCCAGCAGTCGATAAACACATGTTCGATGGTCTCGGGTTTTTTGCAGAGTATGCAGTCGGTGGTCCAGGGCACAAAAATGCCTTTATCGTTTAGCCATGTTTTCACCGGAAGGGTACCGGTATGAAGTTTAAAGAAAAAGGATTTGACAGTCGGTCTTACCGGCATCTTCTTAACTCGCTTTAACACATCTTTGCCTGGGCCTCCGCAGCAAAAGGAACGGTATAAGGGAGCAGGTATAAATATATCTAGCAAATCTTTGTACAGTTTTTTCCTGGGTACAGCAGATATATACTGTGTAGAAAAGTGAGCGCTCAAAGTGCGAAAGGCTGCCAGAACTTCACGCAAAAAACCTGTTACAGCACGATTCGTGGCCGGGTAACTGGACACAACAAATTTCGGCAACACGTTGCCTAAGCGCACCTGCAACATTGTGCGCAACAAGGGATCGGTTTGATCACGTAGAAACAAAAATCTTGAGACAACTTGCTTCAGAAACAAATTAGAAAGACCAAGGCCGCCCCTTTTGACCGGAAGGAACAGATTAACTCGACTTGTTCGCTCCCAATTTGAGCTCCAAATAAAGACAGCAAACACTCTATGCAGCTTCTGCAGGTTTGCTCGGGTAATGAGCACGAACTGCAATATATACCAAATTCTGGCTATTAAAAATACATTGCACACACTTGCGCGCGCGAAAACAGAAAGGTCACGTCCTTTCCAGCCATCCGCTTTTCTCCTTGCACTCTGCGTTATCTCACCCCACAACTCCGTACTGCTTTTATAGTGCTCCAAGGGTACCCCCAAGTACTTCGCAGGGGCGGTCGTCCATTTCATGTTAGCAAACACGGCAGGTGTGCTGTCCCAATCACCGTGCCAAAAACATATGCACTTATCCCAGTTAATTTCGGACCCAGTCCTTTTGCAATATTCCCCCGCAACTTTCACAACTTCTTTAACGCTTTCTTGATCCGCGCAAAAAACAGCAATATCATCAGCGTAAGCAAGCACTTTTACTTGCGCCGACAGAAGAGTGAAACCGCAGATCCCATCATTGTGCAACAGTGATAACAGAAAAGGCTCAAGGTAGATCGCAAAGAGCAAAGGCGAGAGCGGGCAACCCTGCCTGACCGAAGAACACACAGGTACAGGTTCAGTCAGCTGTTTGTTCACTATAATTCGGGTAACACAGTTGTCATACGCCATCTGTACACCTTGTATTATCACAGAGCCGACGTTGGCATATTCTAGAATGGCGAAAAGAATGTCGTGCGACACTCGATCGAAGGCCTTTGCAAGGTCAAGCTGTATCATGGCAACTCGGCCCCCGAAGGCATCGCAGCATTCAAGAACAGTTCTAGCAATGTGCACATTTGTTCCAATGGTGCGACCTTTAATACCGCACGTTTGGTGGGGCCCTACAAGGTCCTTTATGACCTTTTGCAGTCTGTTGGCAAGAATCTTCATAAACACTTTATAGTCAACGTTGGTTAGGCTTATCGGCCGATAAGCCCCAACGGACAGAAGTTTAGCCTGGTCCTCACTCTTGGGTATTAAAACCACGTGTGCTGTTTTAAATGATGGTGGCATTTTCTTTGTCTCATAAATTTCGGTGAAGACGCAGTGGAGAGCTTGGGTGAGTTCGGCTTTGAACTTATAAAATTCACTACCTAAGCCGTCAGGACCGGGAGATTTTCCGGCACTCAGCTCTTCGATTGCTCTTCCCACTTCGCTTACGCTGATTGGTACCTCCAGCCCTTGTTTTATATCGTCTCCTAGTTTTGGCATACGGGACAAGAACGTGTTTGCAAACCCCTCTTCGTCAAGCCGTCGCCGCCCAAGCAATTCCCGATACTGCTCAACAAACGCCAACTGAATCACTTTGCTATCATTCGTGACCTCGTTTCTGTACCTGATTTGTCTTACTTCGTTCTGAGTCGCGTACTTCTTTTCGTCACTAAGCGAGCGTTTAGTAGGTACTTGGTCAAGCGAGAGACGTTCAGCACGGGCCCGTATCATGGCAGCTGTATACTTGTCTTTTTCGATAATCTCAAGTGTACTTTTTGTATCTCTTATTTCTTTCTTATATCTTCCCGGCTGGGAACTTTCCAGGCTTACGAGCAAGTCAAGTTGGCAATGTAGTTCTTTTTCTTTAACACGTTTATCGTGGCATATGATGCTTGCCCTTTCAATCGCGTTTATTTTCACTTGTTCTTTGAAATCTTCCCACCTAATTACCCAGTTCCCAGGCTCTGCTGATAGCAATGCTTTAATGCATTCATTACCTTTAATGTCAAAGCGTTCATCCTCGAGTAATTGTGCGTTAAACTTCCACAGGTCCCACGAGAAACGAGATTTCTTGTCTTTGTTCCCCAGGGTAAACGTAACTAAGCTGTGGTCGGTAAAAGACATGTGTTTTACCTCGTAGCTATTGCACAAAGGAATCAGATCAAGCGACACATACGCTCTGTCAAGTCTCGCGTGACTTTCACCCTGGAAGTGAGTAAAATGCGGCGCTACCGAAAGAACTTCAGCAACATCATCTAAACCATTTTCTTGCACAATCGAATTCAACAATTCCGCACTTTTGTCACGAAGGAGTCTTTTTGTAATTCTATCCTCTGCTTTACAAACGCAGTTAAAGTCGCCCAAAATCACAATTAACCGCTCACAGCACACATATTGTTCAACGCGCTCAAAAAATTCCTTGCGCTCGTTCTCCCTGTTAGGAGCATACACGCATATGACTCTCCATAGCAAATTGCAATAAAAAAAATCCACTACAACCAAACGGCCAGTTTGACACACAGTTAAATTCTGCTCCAAAATCCCCAGAGAATTCCTAATAAATACAGTACAACCGCCTGATGTGCCAGAGGAATGGCACACATAAACATTGTAGCGTGCCGTAAAAGGCTGCACCATAAGGTCCGCCTGTTCCTGTCTTTCGACTTTCGTCTCCTGTACGGCTATTATGTCTAGGTCATTATCAACGAACAGTCGGCTTAGTTGGTACTGACGCTTCTTGGAAGCCAGTCCCCTGACATTAATTGTTGCAATGCGCAACGCTCTAAGAGGTGTAGAAGCCATCTAGTTTAGGTACAGGAGCCATATGGTGCATACCTCGGGACACAAGGCGACGGTGCGGGTGACTTGCCTAGTCTGAGGTGCTCGATGGGTGCGGTGCCGGTAATCCAAAGTCTCTTGCACAAGTGCCTCTTGCGTATGGACTGGAAAATCAGCCCATGCAGTCCGACACCGAAAAAGGCCATTTCACGCCCACAGAAACCACTCACAGGGCACTCACTCCAACTAAGGCGGCGGCTTAGCCGCCGCTCGTTGATCGCCTTGTACATTCGGCCGCGGTTTCAACGTCGGTCGCCTGACACCAACAGTCTTCTGCGGCGGCTCGTCGCCTTCGCTCACTTTGGGCTCTCCATTCGCACTGTGCTCGTGCGGTCGCTTCCCTGCTTGGTTGCTGGTTGATGCATGTGACACTTCCATGCTGTCACCATGCTGGGGAACGACGGGAGCTGACGCCCCACCGCTCAAGACTTCGTCCGTTGGCGCCTTGACTTCTGCAGGCTGCGCTACCTGTTGCTGCCGCTTACTGCTGGGCTCCTCTACGCTTGTGGATATCTCCGTAGGGGGCACAGCAGGGGCCTTCTCCACGCTGTCCCCTGCCTCTGCTGCAGCGTCTTCCGCGTCAGCCTCGTCCATGACAAGTTCGGACGAAATGTCAGTGTTGACTGGGACGGCAGCACTCGCGTACGTGCGTACGCAGCTGCTTTCTTCGTGCCCGTAGCGACGACAGGCGCCGCATCGTGGAACCTTGCACTCACGGCGAATGTGCCCAGTACCGTGGCAGCGCAGACACAGCGGAGCTCTGCCCGGTACAACCACGAGAGCCAGCTCACCGCCAACCCTGACTTCGTGAGGGAGGTCTTCCAGCTTCACGCCAGGGTTCATTTTCAATGAAACCAAGCGTGTCGTCGACCCCTTGCTGGCGACACCCTGGACGCGCCACCGCTCCTTGGAGACTTCGCTCACCTTGCCGTACGGAGCAAAGGCTACCCTCACGTCTTCGTCGGGCACGTTGTGCAGCAGCCAGTGCAGCTTGACGCGGACGTCCTGGTTTGCCGGGTCGATGACGAGACAGCGGCGGTCCTTGACTTTCAGTTCGCCGGCAGAAAGAATTTTCGTCACCGCCTCAGCACTCGCGAAAGTAACAGCCCATACATGGCTCATGCGATACGCCCCCAAGGCGATAACCTCGGGGAGCAGCATCAGCTGAGCCAGCGCATCCCTGAAATCTTCGACCCGATAAGGACGGGCCCGCACGTCAGTGTGCAAAAAAACTGTGTTTAACACAACACGTCCTGTAGGAAGGGTAGGCAGAATCACCTGATACTCTTCATCCGAGGCAAAAGCCTTGTTTCCGCGGCCAGACATGACCGCTGTAGCTGCTCCAACGGAGCCCGTCATCGCACGTCCGTCACGTTCGGTGGCCGGAAGTCGAATCCACTCGGCCACCTCGTCAGGAAACCGACTTCAGCCGCAGCTGGCAGCCAGCAGACTTTCATAAGGGCTGAAAAAAGAAGTAAAAGAGCACCTCCGACGAGGATGGGATTCGAACCCACGCGGGCAGAGCCCAATAGATTAGCAGTCCATCGCCTTAACCACTCGGCCACCTCGCCCGGATACCGATTGCAGCCGCAGCTGGCAGCCAGTAGACTTTCAAAAGGGCTGAAAAAAGAAGTAAACGAGCACCTCCGATAAGGATGGGATTCGAACCCACGCGGGCAGACCCCAATAGTTTAGCAGTCCATCGCCTTAACGACTCGGCCACCTCGTCCGGTTACCGACTGCAGCCGCAGCTGGCAGCCAGTAGACTTTCTGAAGGGCTGAAAAAAGAAGTAAAAGAGCACCTCCGACGAGGATGGGATTCGAACCCACGCGGGCAGAGCCCAATGGATTAGCAGTCCATCGCCTTAACCTCTCGGCCACCTCGCCCGGATACCGACAGCAGCCGCAGCTGGCAGCCAGTAGACTTTCAAAAGGGCTGAAAAAAAAGAAGCAAAAGAGCACCTCCGACGAGGATGGGATTCGAACCCACGCGGGCAGAGCCCAATGGATTAGCGGTCCATCACCTTAACCTCTCGGCCACCTCGCCCGGATACCGACAGCAGCCGCAGCTGGCAGCCAGTAGACTTTCAAAAGGGCTGAAAAAAAGAAGCAAAAGAGCACCTCCGACGAGGATGGGATTCGAACCCACGCGGGCAGAGCCCAATGGATTAGCAGTCCATCGCCTTAACCTCTCGGCCACCTCGCCCGGATACCGACTGCAGCCGCAGCTGGCAGCCAGTAGACTTTCAAAAGGGCTGAAAAAAGAAGCAAAAGAGCACCTCCGACGAGGATGGGATTCGAACCCACGCGGGCAGAGCCCAATGGATTAGCAGTCCATCGCCTTAACCTCTCGGCCACCTCGCCCGGATACCGACAGCAGCCGCAGCTGGCAGCCAGTAGACTTTCAAAAGGGCTGAAAAAAGAAGCAAAAGAGCACCTACGACGAGGATGGGATTCGAACCCACGCGGGCAGAGCCCAATGGATTAGCAGTCCATCGCCTTAACCTCTCGGCCACCTCGCCCAGATACCGACTGCAGACGCAGCTGGCAGCCAGTAGACTTTCAAAAGAGCTGAAAAAAGAAGTAAAAGAGCACCTCCGACGAGGATGGGATTCGAACCCACGCGGGCAGAGCCCACTGGATTAGCAGTCCATCGCCTTAACCTCTCGGCCACCTCGCCCGGTTACCAACTGCAGGCGCAGCTGGCAGCCAGTAGACTTTCAAAAGGGCTGAAAAAAGAAGTAAAAGAGCACCTACGACGAGGATGGGATTCGAACCCACGCGGGCAGAGCCCAATGGATTAGCAGTCCATCGCCTTAACCTCTCGGCCACCTCGCCCGGATACCGACTGCAGCCGCAGCTGGCAGCCAGTAGACTTTCAAAAAAGCTGAAAAAAGAAGTAAAATAGCACCTCCTCGAGGATGGGATTCGAACCCACGCGGGCAGAGCCAAATGGATTAGCAGTCCATCGCCTTAACCTCTTGGCCACCTCGCCCGGATACCGACTGAAGCCGCAGCTGGCAGCCAGTAGACTTTCAAAAGGGCTGAAAAAAGAAGTAAAAGAGCACCTCCTCGAGGATGGGATTCGAACCCACGCGGGCAGAGCCAAATGGATTAGCAGTCCATCGCCTTAACCTCTTGGCCACCTCGCCCGGATACCGACTGAAGCCGCAGCTGGCAGCCAGTAGACTTTCAAAAGGGCTGAAAAAAGAAGTAAAAGAGCACCTCCGACGAGGATGGGATTCGAACCCACGCGGGCAGAGACCAATGGATTAGCAGTCCATCGCCTTAACCTCTCGGCCACCTCGCCTTTTTTTTCTTTATTACCGGTAAACAATACATAAAAATCTCTAGCCACACTTTGGCCGAGACAATGGGTTAAAACTTTTTCATGTTAATCAGTTCATCCATAACTGCCACCCAGTCCGGCGGCTGGGGTTGACTGCGGAGAACATCTCTCAGGAAAACTGCACTTTCTATAAAGTTTTCTCTCACTGGTCGCACATTTGCGTCGGCGTGCCTGGCCGCCATTCTCGCTTTCCAGATGCTGTGGAGGCCCAGTAGCATAAACATGTCGTAAGGAACCTCCTCACTTTCTATAGGTAGAAACCGGATGCCATAAGGAGTTACAGGTAGTTCTTTCTTCAATGTTCTTTGCGAGATGTCCCAGTGGAAAACCGGGTCCCAGCAGTCGATAACACATGTTCGATGGTCTCGGGTTTTTTGCAGAGTATGCAGTCGGTGGTCCAGGGCACAAAAATGCCTTTATCGTTTAGCCATGTTTTCACCGGAAGGGTACCGGTATGAAGTTTAAAGAAAAAGGATTGGACAGTCGGTCTTACCGGCATCTTCTTAACTCGCTTTAACACATCTTTGCCTGGGCCTCCGCAGCAAAAGGAACGGTATAAGGGAGCAGGTATAAATATATCTAGCAAATCTTTGTACAGTTTTTTCCTGGGTACAGCAGATAGATACTGTGTAGAAAAGTGAGCGCTCAAAGGGCGAAAGGCTGCCACAACTTCACGCAAAAAACCTGTTACAGCACGATTCGTGGCCGGGTAACTGGACACAACAAATTCCGGCAACACGTTGCCTAAGCGCACCTGCAACATTGTGCGCAACAAGGGATCGGTTTGATCACGTAGAAACAAAAATCTTGAGACAACTTGCTTCAGAAACAAATTAGAAAGACCAAGGCCGCCCCTTTTGACCGGAAGGAACAGATTAACTCGACTTGTTCGCTCCCAATTTGAGCTCCAAATAAAGACAGCAAACACTCTATGCAGCTTCTGCAGGTTTGCTCGGGTTATGAGCACGAACTGCAATATATACCAAATTCTGGCTATTAAAAATACATTGCACACACTTGCGCGCGCGAAAACAGAAAGGTCACGTCCTTTCCAGCCATCCGCTTTTCTCCTTGCACTCTGCGTTATCTCACCCCACAACTCCGTACTGCTTTTATAGTGCTCCAAGGGTACCCCCAAGTACTTCGCAGGGGCGGTCGTCCATTTCATGTTAGCAAACACGGCAGGTGTGCTGTCCCAATCACCGTGCCAAAAACATATGCACTTATCCCAGTTAATTTCGGACCCAGTCCTTTTGCAATATTCCCCCGCAACTTTCACAACTTCTTTAACGCTTTCTTGATCCGCGCAAAAAACAGCAATATCATCAGCGTAAGCAAGCACTTTTACTTGCGCCGACAGAAGAGTGAAACCGCAGATCCCATCATTGTGCAACAGTGATAACAGAAAAGGCTCAAGGTAGATCGCAAAGAGCAAAGGCGAGAGCGGGCAACCCTGCCTGACCGAAGAACACACAGGTACAGGTTCAGTCAGCTGTTTGTTCACTATAATTCGGGTAACACAGTTGTCATACGCCATCTGTACACCTTGTATTATCACAGAGCCGACGTTGGCATATTCTAGAATGGCGAAAAGAATGTCGTGCGACACTCGATCGAAGGCCTTTGCAAGGTCAAGCTGTATCATGGCAACTCGGCCCCCGAAGGCATCGCAGCATTCAAGAACAGTTCTGGCAATGTGCACATTTGTTCCAATGGTGCGACCTTTAATACCGCACGTTTGGTGGGGCCCTACAAGGTCCTTTATGACCTTTTGCAGTCTGTTGGCAAGAATCTTCATAAACACTTTATAGTCAACGTTGGTTAGGCTTATCGGCCGATAAGCCCCAACGGACAGAAGTTTAGCCTGGTCCTCACTCTTGGGTATTAAAACCACGTGTGCTGTTTTAAATGATGGTGGCATTTCCTTTGTCTCATAAATTTCGGTGAAGACGCAGTGGAGAGCTTGGGTGAGTTCGGCTTTGAACTTCTTATAAAATTCACTACCTAAGCCGTCAGGACCGGGAGATTTTCCGGCACTCAGCTCTTCGATTGCTCTTCCCACTTCGCTTACGCTGATTGGTACCTCCAGCCCTTGTTTTATATCGTCTCCTAGTTTTGGCATACGGGACAAGAACGTGTTTGCAAACCCCTCTTCTTCAAGCCGTCGCCGCCCAAGCAATTCCCGATACTGCTCAACAAACGCCAACTGAATCACTTTGCTATCATTCGTTACCTCGTTTCTGTACCTGATTTGTCTTACTTCGTTCTGAGTCGCGTACTTCTTTTCGTCACTAAGCGAGCGTTTAGTAGGTACTTGGTCAAGCGAGAGACGTTCAGCACGGGCCCGTATCATGGCAGCTGTATACTTGTCTTTTTCGATAATCTCAAGTTTACTTTTTGTATCTCTTATTTCTTTCTTATATCTTCCCGGCTGGGAACTTTCCAGGCTTACGAGCAAGTCAAGTTGGCAATGTAGTTCTTTTTCTTTAACACGTTTATCGTGGCATATGATGCTTGCCCTTTCAATCGCGTTTATTTTCACTTGTTCTTTGAAATCTTCCCACCTAATTACCCAGTTCCCAGGCTCTGCTGATAGCAATGCTTTAATGCATTCATTAACTTTAATGTCAAAGCGTTCATCCTCGAGTAATTGTGCGTTAAACTTCCAGAGGTCCCACGAGAAACGAGATTTCTTGTCTTTGTTCCCCAGGGTAAACGTAACTAAGCTGTGGTCGGTAAAAGACATGTGTTTTACCTCATAGCTATTGCACAAAGGAATCAGATCAAGCGACACATACGCTCTGTCAAGTCTCGCGTGACTTTCACCCTGGAAGTGAGTAAAATGCGGCGCTACCGAAAGAACTTCAGCAACATCATCTAAACCATTTTCTTGCACAATCGAATTCAACAATTCCGCACTTTTGTCACGAAGGAGTCTTTTTGTAATTCTATCCTCTGCTTTACAAACGCAGTTAAAGTCGCCCAAAAGCACAATTAACCGCTCACAGCACACATATTGTTCAACGCGCTCAAAAAATTCCTTGCGCTCGTTCTCCCTGTTAGGAGCATACACGCATATGACTCTCCATAGCAAATTGCAATAAAAAAAATCCACTACAACCAAACGGCCAGTTTGACACACAGTTAAATTCTGCTCGACAATCCCCAGAGAATTCCTAATAAATACAGCACAACCGCCCGATGTGCCAGAAGAATGGCACACACAAACATTGTAGCGTGCCGTAAAAGGCTGCACCATAAGGTCCGCCTGTTCCTGTCTTTCGACTTTCGTCTCCTGTACGGCTATTATGTCTAGGTCATTATCAACGAACAGCCGGCTTAGCTGGTACTGACGCTTCTTGGAAGCCAGTCCCCTGACATTAATTGTTGCAATGCGCAATGCTCCAAGCGGTGTAGAAGCCATCTAGTTTAGGTACAGGAGCCATATGGTGCATACCTCGGGACACAAGGCGACGGTGCGGGTGACTTGCATAATCTGAGGTGCTCGATGGGTGCGGTGCCGGTAATCCAAAGTCTCTTGCACAAGTGCCTCTTGCGTATGGAAGGGCACTCACTCCAACTAAGGCGGCGGCTTAGCCGCCGCTCGTTGATCGGCCTGTACATTCGGCCGCGGTTTCAACGTCGGTCGCCTGACACCAACAGTCTTCTGCGGCGGCTCGTCGCCTTCGCTCACTTTGGGCTCTCCATTCGCACTGTGCTCGTGCGGTCGCTTCCCTGCTTGGTTGCTGGTTGATGCATGTGACACTTCCATGCTGTCATCATGCTGGGGAACGACGGGAGCTGACGCCCCACCGCTCAAGACTTCGTCCGTTGGCGCCTTGACTTCTGCAGGCTGCGCTACCTGTTGCTGCCGCTTACTGCTGGGCTCCTCTACGCTTGTGGATATCTCCGTAGGGGGCACAGCAGGGGCCTTCTCCACGCTGTCCCCTGCCTCTGCTGCAGCGTCTTCCGCGTCAGCCTCGTCCATGACAAGTTCGGACGAAATGTCAGTGTTGACTGGGACGGCAGCACTCGCGTACGTGCGTACGCAGCTGCTTTCTTCGTGCCCGTAGCGACGACAGGCGCCGCATCGTGGAACCTTGCACTCACGGCGAATGTGCCCAGTACCGTGGCAGCGCAGACACAGCGGAGCTCTGCCCGGTACAACCACGAGAGCCAGCTCACCGCCAACCCTGACTTCGTGAGGGAGGTCTTCCAGCTTCACGCCAGGGTTCATTTTCAATGAAACCAAGCGTGTCGTCGACCCCTTGCTGGCGACACCCTGGACGCGCCACCGCTCCTTGGAGACTTCGCTCACCTTGCCGTACGGAGCAAAGGCTACCCTCACGTCTTCGTCGGGCACGTTGTGCAGCAGCCAGTGCAGCTTGACGCGGACGTCCTGGTTTGCCGGGTCGATGACGAGACAGCGGCGGTCCTTGACTTTCAGGTCTCCGGCAGAAAGAATTTTCGTCACCGCCTCAGCACTCGCGAAAGTAACAGCCCATACATGGCTCATGCGATACGCCCCCAAGGCGATAACCTCGGGGAGCAGCATCAGCTGAGCCAGCGCATCCCTGAAATCTTCGACCCGATAAGGACGGGCCCGCACGTCAGCGTGCAAAAAAACTGTGTTCAACACAACACGTCCTGTAGGAAGGGTAGGCAGAATCACCTGATACTCTTCATCCGAGGCAAAAGCCCTGTTTCCGCGGCCAGACATGACCGCTGTAGCTGCTCCAACGGAGCCCGTCATCGCACGTCCGTCACGCTCAGTGGCCGGAAGTCGAATCAACCACTCGGCCACCTCGTCCGGTTACCAACTGCAGCCGCAGCTGGCAGCCAGTAGACTTTCAAAAGGGCTGAAAAAAGAAGTAAAAGAGCACCTCCGACGAGGATGGGATTCGAACCCACGCGGGCAGAGCCCAATGGATTAGCAGTCCATCGCCTTAACCTCTCGGCCACCTCGTTTTTTTTTTCTTTATTACCGGTAAACAATACATAAAAATCTCTAGCCACACTTTGGCCGAGACAATGGGTTAAAACTTTTTCATGTTAATCAGTTCATCCATAACTGCCACCCAGTCCGGCGGCTGGGGTTGACTGCGGAGAACATCTCTCAGGAAAACTGCACTTTCTATAAAGTTTTCTCTCACTGGTCGCACATTTGCGTCGGCGTGCCTGGCCGCCATTCTCGCTTTCCAGATGCTGTGGAGGCCCAGTAGCATAAACATGTCGTAAGGAACCTCCTCACTTTCTATAGGTAGAAACCGGATGCCATAAGGAGTTACAGGTAGTTCTTTCTTCAATGTTCTTTGCAAGATGTCCCAGTGGAAAACCGGGTCCCAGCAGTCGATAAACACATGTTCGATGGTCTCGGGTTTTTTGCAGAGTATGCAGTCGGTGGTCCAGGGCACAAAAATGCCTTTATCGTTTAGCCATGTTTTCACCGGAAGGGTACCGGTATGAAGTTTAAAGAAAAAGGATTTGACAGTCGGTCTTACCGGCATCTTCTTAACTCGTTTTAACACATCTTTGCCTGGGCCTCCGCAGCAAAAGGAACGGTATAAGGGAGCAGGTATAAATATATCTAGCAAATCTTTGTACAGTTTTTTCCTGGGTACAGCAGATAGATACTGTGTAGAAAAGTGAGCGCTCAAAGTGCGAAAGGCTGCCACAACTTCACGCAAAAAACCTGTTACAGCACGATTCGTGGCCGGGTAACTGGACACAACAAATTCCGGCAACACGTTGCCTAAGCGCACCTGCAACATAGTGCGCAACAAGGGATCGGTTTGATCACGTAGAAACAAAAATCTTGAGACAACTTGCTTCAGAAACAAATTAGAAAGACCAAGGCCGCCCCTTTTGACCGGAAGGAACAGATTAACTCGACTTGTTCGCTCCCAATTTGAGCTCCAAATAAAGACAGCAAACACTCTATGCAGCTTCTGCAGTTTTGCTCGGGTAATGAGCACGAACTGCAATATATACCAAATTCTGGCTATTAAAAATACATTGCACACACTTGCGCGCGCGAAAACAGAAAGGTCACGTCCTTTCCAGCCATCCGCTTTTCTCCTTGCACTCTGCGTTATCTCACCCCACAACTCCGTACTGCTTTTATAGTGCTCCAAGGGTACCCCCAAGTACTTCGCAGGGGCGGTCGTCCATTTCATGTTAGCAAACACGGCAGGTGTGCTGTCCCAATCACCGTGCCAAAAACCTATGCACTTATCCCAGTTAATTTCGGACCCAGTCTTTTTGCAATATTCCCCTGCGACTTTCACAACTTCTTTAACGCTTTCTTGATCCGCGCAAAAAACAGCAATATCATCAGCGTAAGCAAGCACTTTTACTTGCGCCGACAGAAGAGTGAAACCGCAGATCCCATCATTGTGCAACAGTGATAACAGAAAAGGCTCAAGGTAGATCGCAAAGAGCAAAGGCGAGAGCGGGCAACCCTGCCTGACCGAAGAACACACAGGTACAGGTTCAGTCAGCTGTTTGTTCACTATAATTCGGGTAACACAGTTGTCGTACGCCATCTGTACACCTTGTATTATCACAGAGCCGACGTTGGCATATTCTAGAATGGCGAAAAGAATGTCATGCGACACTCGATCGAAGGCCTTTGCAAGGTCAGCTGTATCATGGCAACTCGGCCCCCGAAGGCATCGCAGCATTCAAGAACAGTTCTAGCAATGTGCACATTTGTTCCAATGGTGCGACCTTTAATACCGCACGTTTGGTGGGGCCCTACAAGGTCCTTTATGACCTTTTGCAGTCTGTTGGCAAGAATCTTCATAAACACTTTATAGTCAACGTTGGTTAGGCTTATCGGCCGATAAGCCCCAACGGACAGAAGTTTAGCCTGGTCCTCACTCTTGGGTATTAAAACCACGTGTGCTGTTTTAAATGATGGTGGCATTTTCTTTGTCTCATAAATTTCGGTGAAGACGCAGTGGAGAGCTTGGGTGAGTTCGGCTTTGAACTTCTTATAAAATTCACTACCTAAGCCGTCAGGACCGGGAGATTTTCCGGCACTCAGCTCTTCGATTGCTCTTCCCACTTCGCTTACGCTGATTGGTACCTCCAGCCCTTGTTTTATATCGTCTCCTAGTTTTGGCATACGGGACAAGAACGTGTTTGTAAACCCCTCTTCTTGAAGCCGTCGCCGCCCAAGCAATTCCCGATAGCTCAACAAACGCCAACTGAATCACTTTGCTATCATTCGTTACCTCGTTTCTGTACCTGATTTGTCTTACTTCGTTCTGAGTCGCGTACTTCTTTTCGTCACTAAGCGAGCGTTTAGTAGGTACTTGGTCAAGCGAGAGACGTTCAGCACGGGCCCGTATCATGGCAGCTGTATACTTGTCTTTTTCGATAATCTCAAGTTTACTTTTTGTATCTCTTATTTCTTTCCTATATTTTCCCGGCTGGGAACTTTCCAGGCTTACGAGCAAGTCAAGTTGGCAATGTAGTTCTTTTTCTTTAACACGTTTATCGTGGCATATAATGCTTGCCCTTTCAATCGCGTTTATTTTCACTTGCTGTTTGAAATTTTCCCACCTAATTACCCAGTTCCCAGGCTCTGCTGATAGCAATACTTTAACGCATTCATTAACTTTAATGCCGAAGCGTTCATCCTCGAGTAACTGTGCGTTAAACTTCCACAGGTCCCACGAGAAACGAGATTTCTTGTCATTTTTCCCCAGGGTAAAAGTAACTAAGCTGTGGTCGGTAAAAGACATGTTTCACCTCGTAGCTATTGCACAAAGGAATCAGATCAAGCGACACATACGCTCTGTCAAGTCTCGCGTGACTTTCACCCTGGAAGTGAGTAAAATGCGGCGCTACCGAAAGAACTTCAGCAACATCATCTAAACCATTTTCTTGCACAATCGAATTCAACAATTCCGCACTTTTGTCACGAAGGAGTCTTTGTAATTCTATCCTCTGCTTTACAAACGCAGTTAAAGTCGCCCAAAAGCACAATTAACCGCTCACAGCACACATATTGTTCAACGCGCTCAAAAAATTCCTTGCGCTCGTTCTCCCTGTTAGGAGCATACACGCATATGACTCTCCATAGCAAATTGCAATAAAAAAAATCCACTACAACCAAACGGCCAGTTTGACACACAGTTAAATTCTGCTCGACAATCCCGAGAGAATTCCTAATAAATACAGCACAACCGCCCGATGTGCCAGAAGAATGGCACACACAAACATTGTAGCGTGTCGTAAAAGGCTGCACCATAAGGTCCGCCTGTTCCTGTCTTTCGACTGTCGTCTCCTGTACGGCTATTATGTCTAGGTCATTATCAACGAACAGCCGGCTTAGCTGGTACTGACGCTTCTTGGAAGCCAGTCCCCTGACATTAATTGTTGCAATGCGCAACGCTCTAAGAGGTGTAGAAGCCATCTAGTTTAGGTACAGGAGCCATATGGTGCATACCTCGGGACACAAGGCGACGGTGCGGGTGACTTGCCTAGTCTGAGGTGCTCGATGGGTGCGTTGCCGGTAATCCAAAGTCTCTTGCATAAGTGCCTCTTGCGTATGGACTGGAAAATCAGCCCATGTAGTCCGTTACCGAAAAAGGCCATCTCACGCCCACAGAAACCACTCACAGGGCACTCACTCCAACTAAGGCGGCGGCTTAGCCGCCGCTCGTTGATCGGCCTGTACATTCGGCCGCGGTTTCAACGTCGGTCGCCTGACACCAACAGTCTTCTGCGGCGGCTCGTCGCCTTCGCTCACTTTGGGCTCTCCATTCGCACTGTGCTCGTGCGGTCGCTTCCCTGCTTGGTTGCTGGTTGATGCATGTGACACTTCCATGCTGTCACCATGCTGGGGAACGACGGGAGCTGACGCCCCACCGCTCAAGACTTCGTCCGTTGGCGCCTTGACTTCTGCAGGCTGCGCTACCTGTTGCTGCCGCTTACTGCTGGGCTCCTCTACGCTTGTGGATATTTCCGTAGGGGGCACAGCAGGGGCCTTCTCCACGCTGTCCCCTGCCTCTGCTGCAGCGTCTTCCGCGTCAGCCTCGTCCATGACAAGTTCGGACGAAATGTCAGTGTTGACTGGGACGGCAGCACTCGCGTACGTGCGTACGCAGCTGCTTTCTTCGTGCCCGTAGCGACGACAGGCGCCGCATCGTGGAACCTTGCACTCACGGCGAATGTGCCCAGTACCGTGGCAGCGCAGACACAGCGGAGCTCTGCCCGGTACAACCACGAGAGCCAGCTCACCGCCAACCCTGACTTCGTGAGGGAGGTCTTCCAGCTTCACGCCAGGGTTCATTTTCAATGAAACCAAGCGTGTCGTCGACCCCTTGCTGGCGACACCCTGGACGCGCCACCGCTCCTTGGTGACTTCGCTCACCTTGCCGTACGGAGCAAAGGCTACCCTCACGTCTTCGTCGGGCACGTTGTGCAGCAGCCAGTGCAGCTTGACGCGGACGTCCTGGTTTGCCGGGTCAATGACGAGACAGTGGCGGTCCTTGACATTCAGGTCTCCGGCAGAAAGAATTTTCGTCACCGCCTCAGCACTCGCGAAAGTAACAGCCCATACATGGCTCATGCGATACGCCCCCAAGGCGATAACCTCGGGGAGCAGCATCAGCTGAGCCAGCGCATCCCTGAAATCTTCGACCCGATAAGGACGGGCCCGCACGTCAGCGTGCAAAAAAACTGTGTTCAACACAACACGTCCTGTAGGAAGGGTAGGCAGAATCACCTGATACTCTTCATCCGAGGCAAAAGCCCTGTTTCCGCGGCCAGACATGACCGCTGTAGCTGCTCCAACGGAGCCCGTCATCGCACGTCCGTCACGCTCAGTGGCCGGAAGTCGAATCAACCACTCGGCCACCTCGTCCGGTTACCAACTGCAGCCGCAGCTGGCAGCCAGTAGACTTTCAAAAGGGCTGAAAAAAGAAGTAGGAGTACCACCGACGAGGATGGGATTCGAGCCCACGCGGGCAGAGCCAATGGATTAGCAGTCCATCGCCTTAACCACTCGGCCACCTCGTCCGGTTGCCAACTGCAGCCGCAGCTGGCAGCCAGTAGACTTTCAAAAGGGCTGAAAAAAGAAGTAAAAGAGAAACTCCGACGAGGATGGGATTCGAACCCACGCGGGCAGAGCCCAATGGATTAGCAGTCCATCGCCTTAACCACTCGGCCACCTCGTCCGGTTACCAACTGCAGCCGCAGCTGGCAGCCAGTAGACTTTCAAAAGGGCTGAAAAAAGAAGTAAAAGAGCACCTCCGACGAGGATGGGATTCGAACCCAAGCGGGCAGAGCCCAATGGATTAGCAGTCCATCTCCTTAACCACTCGGCCACCTCGTCCGGTTGCCAACTGCAGCCGCAGCTGGCAGCCAGTAGACTTTCAAAAGGGCTGGAAAAAGAAGTAAAAGAGCAACTCCGACGAGGATGGGATTCGAACCCACGCGGGCAGAGCCCAATGGATTAGCAGTCCATCGCCTTAACCACTCGGCCACCTCGTCCGGTTACCAACTGCAGCCGCAGCTGGCAGCCAGTAGACTTTCAAAAGGGCTGAAAAAAGAAGTAAAAGAGCACCTCCGACGAGGATGGGATTCGAACCCAAGCGGGCAGAGCCCAATGGATTAGCAGTCCATCGCCTTAACCACTCGGCCACCTCGTCCGGTTACCAACTGCAGCCGCAGCTGGCAGCCAGTAGACTTTCAAAAGGGCTGAAAAAAGAAGTAAAAGAGCACCTCCGACGAGGATGGGATTCGAACCCACGCGGGCAGAGCCCAATGGATTAGCAGTCCATCGCCTTAACCACTCGGCCACCTCGTCCGGTTACCTACTGAAGCCGCAGCTGGCAGCCAGTAGACATTCAAAAGGGCTGAAAAAAGAAGTAAAAGAGCACCTCCGACGAGGATGGGATTCGAGCCCACGCGGGCAGAGCCCAATGGATTAGCAGTCCATCGCCTTAACCACTCGGCCACCTCTTTTTTTCTTTATTGCCGGTATTTTGACCCACTTGAAAAGAAAGCACATATTCATACATAAGCACTAAAACACAATCAACATCTTTGTTAAAACAACGGCCGCTCAGCTTGTGCGGTCACGCTCATGCTAAAATTCCTTCATCGCCAATAATAACTCAACACGTGACAGACACTCTGGACTACATTCCAGCATCTTTTTCTCCTGAACAAAGTTGCTTATGCTTTCTTTGAAATATTGACGTGCCGGTCTTGCATCAAGATCGGCGTGCCTTACTGCCATTCTGCATTTCCAAATACTGTGTAGGGCTATTAGCATGATCAAATCAAATGGGGTATCGTCATCACTTTCAATTGGCAAGTAGCGAATTCCGTACCCATCAAGCGGAAATTCTTTTTTGATTGTGCGCTGAAGCACATCCCACAGGAACACAGCATCCCAGCATTCAAGGAACACATGCTCAATTGTCTCCTCCTTTCTGCATATTATACAGTGAGTACCCCAGGGAACAAAAAAAAACCTTTTTCAGCCATCCACGGTTTGACAGTCAGAGTTCCAGTGTGTAATTTGAAAAAGAAAGTCTTAACACCAGACGGGACTAACATTGCCTTAACACGCTTTAGTACCTTGCTACCTATACCTTCCCTGTAAAGGGACCGATATAAAGGCACGGGGAGAACCACACTACAGAGGTCTTTATACAGTTTTTTCCGGTTGACTTCACTCAGGTATTGGAGTGAAAACCGCGCCATCAAAAACCTACATGAAACCACAACTTCGCGTAGAAAACCATGCACTCCACCGGGCATACTGCCAGCAGAGACAACCATATTAGGCAAGTGCTTCCCCAGGCGACGTTGACAGACAGTGTGTAGAAACGGGTGCTTAACGTCCCGAAGAAATAAATACCGATTGACAACCTGTCTCAAAAACAAATGTGACAAACTGAGTCCTCCATTTCGAACTCGTAGAAATAAATTGGTGCGGCTTGATCTTTCCCAGGAAGATGCCCACACGAACACTGCAAACACCCGATGAAATTTTTGGATATGAACCCTGGAGCAATGCAAGACTTGAAGGACATACCAAAGTTTGCTCACTAGAAATATGTTGCAAATTGTGGCTCTCGAGAACATTGACCAATTCCATCCATTCCATTTATTCACTCTTTCCCTCATTTTATCCACTTCACTCCTCCAGTAGGCTTCGCTGTCTTTGTAACACTCAAGAGGAACTCCCAAGTATTTAACAGGAGTCGTAGTAAAACTCATGTTGGCAAAAGTGTCTGGGGCCTCCGGCCAATCCCCGTGCCAGAATCCCAGGCACTTACTCCAGTTTACCGCGCTGCCACTGGCCGCACAAAAACTTTTAACACACTTAACAGCCTGTGTTACACTGTCGTAATCATTACAAAACATGGCTATATCATCCGCATAAGCCAACAGTCGGACTTCTAACTGATGTAGTTTAAAACCGCGCATACAATCGCTCTGTATCACGCTCAAACAAAATGACTCTATATACAAACAAAACAACAGTGGCGAAAGAGGGCAACCCTGGCGCACCGAGCGTTTGACTGGAATGCGTGTACCCACAACCTTGTTGACAATTAGACTTGTCGTGCAATCCTGGTACGCCATGGCGACCCCGCCTCGAATAATTCTACCCACATTCACATGATCTAGAATGCACAGAAGAATTTCATGAGGCACCCTATCGAAAGCTTTCTCCAGATCAATTTGGATCATTGCCACTTGTGTGCCCATTGCGTCGCAGCACTCAAGGATACTACGCGCTACATGTATATTTGAGAAAATAGATCGGCCTTTAATTCCGCACGTTTGATGCGGCCCCACCAGGTCAGTAATGACTGTCTGCAATCGCTTAGCCAAAATTTTCATCATTATCTTATAGTCTCCATTTGTGAGGCAAATTGGACGGTAAGAAGTTACTCTGCGCAATACAGAGGGGTCTTCTGATTTCGGTATAAGAACAGTGTGGGAGGATGTGAAGGACGGCGGCAGTACATTGAGATCGAATGCCTCATTATAGACAGCAGCTAAAACTGGTGAAATTCCTTTTAGACGTTTGTAAAAGGCTGAGGTCAGACCATCCGGGCCCGGAGACTTCCCCGGCTGCAAGCTTTCAATAGCGTTTTCCACCTCCTCTACTGAGATAGCTGCCTCCAATAGTTCCTCCCTACTGTCGCCTAGGCTGGGCATCAACCAAAGGAAGTCCTTCTTGAAACGATCAATGTCAACTGAGCAGTTGGCAAATAACCCACTGTAGTGCTCGAAGAAAGCGCGCTCAATATCTTCTGCTGTGTCACTAACTTTTCCACCAACTTCAATTTCCACTATCTGATTGCGCCGCGCGTGCCACTTTTCTGCGCCCAACGCTCTTTTTGATGAAACTTCCCCCGCTATCAGCTTTTCAGCTCTCGCTCGCACCAGAGCACCGTGGTATCTTTCGATGTCGAACTGTTCTATTTTATGCTTTAGTGCGCGAATATCGTCCATGAACATGCCGGGTCTACTACACTCTTCACTGATCAATTTTTCCAAGTTTCTGCGCATCGTTTTTTCCTCTGCCCCCTTTTGTCTGCGTATAGCGCTCGCCCGCTCCAATGCTTTCATTTTAACTGTCTGCTTGAAGTTCTCCCATTTTTCTCTGTACGTCGTATTCCCCATATGTTTCATTGCATCAACTTGCGTCGTCACGTCTGCCATAAAAATTTCATCATCCAGTAATTTTGAATTCAATTTCCATAACTGCCACTCGAAGCTTCTTTTCCTTTCTTTCGTGCTTGCTACTAGAAAACTGACTAAGCAGTGATCAGTAAATGAAACAGCGCTCACTCGGTACTCCTTGCAAAAGGGTACCAAATCAAGGCTTACGTATGCTCTATCCAAACGAGCGTGGCTCGAAGCCTGAAAATGGGTGTACTGCGTATTTCTTCCACCACCAAGGCATTCAGCCACATCCGCCAAACTACTGTTCCCTATTATTTCATTTAGGGCAGTCGTGCTTGCATCCTTGTACGGTCGGGTGCTAGTTTTGTCCCGGGATGAAAGAACGCAGTTGAAATCACCAATAAGAATGACCAACCTATTACACTGGGTATACTGTTTTAGCTGTTCAAAAAACCTGCACCTTTCCCCGGCAACAGTCGGCGCATACAAACAGATTACACGCCACTCCAAGGACGACAACAAGAAATCACATACAATAAACCGTCCTGACGTGCATGACGTAACGGCTTCTATTTTAGCTCCTAGACTATGTCGGACCAACAATGCGCAGCCTGAAGAATATCCCACGGAATGGCTCACAATAGCACAGTATCGCGCTACGAATTGCTGCACCATGCCCCCGGTTTCCACGTCGCCCTCGACTTTCGTCTCCTGCACTGCTAGAATGTCAAGGTCAAAGTCGCTTAACAGGCGGTACAGTTGACTCTGCTTCCTCCTTGAGGCAAGCCCTCGGACATTTAATGTTGCCACGCGAATGGACTTATCCATAGTCATCATAGCAAGGCGGGAAAGAAAACCGGGGGCATGGCGCTTACCTCACAACTGCGGTTTGATCCGGAGTGTGCTAGCACAGGGCGGTCCTCACGGCGGCATAGGCGGCGTTTCCGCCGTCTTGCGCGCCGCCGAAGTGTTCGGCAGCGGTCGAAATGAAGGACGCCGTCCAACAGTCGTCTTGGCTGGCGGCTCGTCTGCAGCAACGACACTAAGCTCCTTCCCATTTTCGCCTGCGTCGTGAGGTCGCTTTGCAGCGGCACTAATACTGTCGCTGTCCATCACGGTGACTGGTGCCGGCTCGGTGGGTGGTTTCTCGCCTCCTCCGGGAGAGGGGTGGCCCGTAGTGCTTGCCTCATCCTTCTCGTTCCCGCCTTCTGCTTCGTCATGTCGCCGCTTGTCTGCGGGTTTATCCCCACCGTCAATTAGTTGTTCCCCTTGAAAGTTCGACGATGCACCTTGCGTAACCAGGTTACGGCTCGTCCTTGCTGTTTCCTCTGAGTCTTCCTCGTCCATCAGGCGGTCCGATATGTCGTTTGCCTGCACTGGTCCGGCTACGCTGGCGTACGTCTTTGCGCAGTCAGCATCGACGTGGCCGAAACGACGACAACGACTACAGCGCGGCACTTTGCAGTCGCGACGAATGTGCCCGGTGCTCTTGCAGCGCAGACACAGAGGAGCGCGGCCCGGCACAACAACAAGAGTTAGCTCTCCGGCTATCTTGAGCTGATGCGGAATATCGTCTATTTTGAGGTCGGCATGCAATTTTAGTCCAACTGTACGAGTCGTCGACCCTTTTTCAGTGACACCGAGCGCCCGCCACTTCTCCCGTGTCACTTCTAACACCTTCCCGTAGGGCGACAGTGCCACGCGAACGTCTTCGTCGGTAACGCCATGCAGCAACCAGTGCAGCTTTACACGAACCTCTCGGTTATTCGGATCAATGAGCAAACATGGGCGATCCTTTACCTTCACGTCGACGGCCAAAAGCAACTTCTGAGCAGCATCAGCAGTTGTCATTGTCACAGCCCACACGTGGTTCATTTGATACGCCCCCAACGCCACAACGTCGGGAAGCGCACCAAGGTTGGCCAAAGTGTCCCGGTAGTCTTCAACACGATAGGGCCGGGCTCTTGGATCGCCGTGCATGAAAACGGTGTTGGCGACGATGCGTCCGGATGGCAGATTGGGCAGAATAACCTGATAATCTTCGGCAGTAGCCGCAAAAAACCTGTTACCGCGGCCCGACTGGGCCGCTGAAACCGCTCCGACGGAGCTCATGATAACACGTCCGTCACGCTCGGTGGCCGGAAGTGGAATGCCACCTCTCGGCCACCTCGCCCGGATACCGACTGCACCCCCAGCTGGCAGCCAGTAGACTTTCAAAAGGGCTGAAAAAAGAAGCAAAAGAGCACCTCCGACGAGGATGGGATTCGAGCCCACGCGGGCAGAGCCCAATGGATTAGCAGTCCATCGCCTTAACCTCTCGGCCACCTCGCCCGGATACCGACTGCACCCCCAGCTGGCAGCCAGTAGACTTTCAAAAGGGCTGAAAAAAGAAGCAAAAGAGCACCTCCGACGAGGATGGGATTCGAACCCACGCGGGCAGAGCCCAATGGATTAGCAGTCCATCGCCTTAACCTCTCGGCCACCTCGCCCGGATACCGACTGCACCCCCAGCTGGCAGCCAGTAGACTTTCAAAAGGGCTGAAAAAAGAAGCAAAAGAGCACCTCCGACGAGGATGGGATTCGAACCCACGCGGGCAGAGGCCAATGGATTAGCAGTCCATCGCCTTAACCTCTCGGCCACCTCGCCCGGATACCGAGAGCAGCCGCAGCTGGCAGCCAGTAGACTTTCAAAAGGGCTGAAAAAAGAAGCAAAAGAGCACCTCCGACGAGGATGGGATTCGAACCCACGCGGGCAGAGCCCAATGGATTAGCAGTCCATCGCCTTAACCTCTCGGCCACCTCGCCCGGATACCGACTGGAGCCCCAGCTGGCAGCCAGTAGACTTTCAAAAGGGCTGAAAAAAGAAGCAAAAGAGCACCTCCGACGAGGATGGGATTCGAACCCACGCGGGCAGAGCCCAATGGATTAGCAGTCCATCGCCTTAACCACTCGGCCACCTCGTCCGGTTACCAACTGCAGCCGCAGCTGGCAGCCAGTAGACTTTCAAAAGGACTGAAAAAAGAAGTAAAATAGTACCACCGACGAGGATAGAATTCGAACCCACGCGGGCAGAGCCCATTGGACTCTCAAAAATGTGGCAGACAACCATACAACGTGCTGTGACAAATATGCGACAACATCGAGTTTTAGATTCTCGGCGGTGATGTAGCTTCTGGCATTGGCACTGGCGCCCAACCTATTGTGGTCGCTGAGCGAGACGGGTGGCTACCGCAGTGTCGTCGGCACTGCCAGACGACGTGGAAAAGAATTACGCTCGTGTGAACGCTTAGAAAACAGGAGCAGAACTTAGCTGGCGCGTCGTACGAGCTATGACGCACGCGGTGATCGCGCTATCGCGGCATGAGAAGCAATCTGGGCGCCGGACACAAGTGTCACGGGTACAAGTGTCGCGTGTGCAAGTGCTGCGGTGACGTCACGTAACGCGTCAGCCGGAGCTCTTCGGTTGCGATTGCCGCGCGTGCCACTAGGGGCGCTTGGGAGTTGAAGGTTCAGAGAGCGTACGACGTCGACTTTTGCGAAAGGGCTCCACAGAGTTGTCGCATTAAAAAAAAAAGAGTCAGTATCCGTGGTGAAACGTCATAGCCAGGTGCTACTCCAGCGATACCCATCGCCGCCTCTGCTAGGCAAGTTGGACGAAATTTCGGAAAACTTCTTTTGATTGCCGTTGAGGAGAAAAATGCGTAAGTTTAAGTTACTGATACTTTAATTAACTATAATTATTATAATGAGTGGTCAGGCCGCAAAAAAAAGTATTCTGGTGCTAACGAAAGAGGAAACATAATGAGTCTTATATGCAATGCAGAGGAAAAATGTGGCAGGCTAGGATGAAGTAATTTCGGATCTGCTGAAAGACGGTGGAGATAATGAGCTGGAACAACTTCAAGCGCACCGGAATCACGGTACAATGCGAACATTATATTAATCCATAAAAAAGAGGATGTTAAATATTTCAAAAATATATACCGATTCTGTCACTGTCCTTTGCTTAGAAGTTGTTTGCTAATGATATATCTAAAAAAATATATAGCTTAGACTGAAATCAATCATGAGGACAAGCTGTCTTTCGAAAAGGGTACTGGGCATTATTGGGTACAACGACATGCTGTGGCGCGCCATCTCCCGTCAGCGGCCGCGTGACGATGGAAGAAAGACCGCGTGTACCGCTCTCCTGCTTTACAGTCTGTCTTCGGCCGTTTAGTTATCGCGTTTATGGCTTTGTGGTCCTGTTTAAAGTCCATCTGAGTCATTAATTTGCCTTTTACGCCAACAATGCATATAACCGAGTGAGCGAGTTGTCGCAGAATAACACGGCGTTTTTTATGCACCGCCAATGCGGTGCAGCGGGCAACATTTGCCAGCCGTCATTCAGTGCATGTATTGCCGCCGTTAAACACTGAAGCGTCTGCGCCAGTGGGAAACCTGCGCTGTCAAGGTGGCACTGCAATTGTTCCATTCGGTGACTCAAAACTGCTTTCGTCAGCCGCTTGGGCCGCTGCAAACGCGAGAACACATTCTGCGCAATTAGATACCCGCGTTTGGCTGACAGCATTCATTGCCTAGCTTCTCTCGGCGTAGCCCAGATAGCTGACGCACGGCACGTGCGCCTTCGACAGAGCGCGGAGGCTCACGCCAATAAGCGCCTGAAGGTGGCGCGGAAAAGTACTAATAGTACTACCCAAAATGCTTGCTCTTCTCACTAGACAGTGTGTTATGGCGCTGCAATCGGCACCGCAAACTTCAGCGCAAGTTGCCCATAATCAGTGGTGAGTGATCACCAGGTCGCTAAATCCCGCTGAAAGAAGAATTTCTACGGTCAAGACGCGGACGTGCTGAGCTGTGCAGCACGCAAAGTCACACAGATGCAGTACAAATCCAATGCGCTCCAGCCGGCTTCGGCTTGGGCCAGCGGATGCGGCGCAGTTTGCTTGCTCCCTTGAATTATTTTAGAGTGGGCGAGTAGGATGGCGCACGCGGATGATGCCCGGTCCTGCATGACACAAAGCTACTTGCTAAGCAGTTCATCGACAACTCCATGAACGTAATCTTGCTTTGTAGTATGCTTGCTGCACACACGGCTGTGTGAACTCGCACTTTTTCCTATTCACAGCCTAAATAGCCACAATTACCGCAGGTTTCCGCCTTTATGATCGGAATAAGGGCTTGCACTGAGCTCTGACGTGTACGTGTGGCATCGATCCGCACTGAAAATCACCGCGACAGAAGCATAAAAAACATACCGCTGTTACTACAAGGACACATCATCACAATGTGCAACTTGCTAACATGGAAAAGGAAACAGAATAACGCGACCTGTGTTGTAAAATGCAGAAATTCTTCTCACCACCCTTTCCTCCCGCAGCTCGTGGCCAATACCACATTCACTCCAGGAAACAGGCTAGCTGAAAAGCGTGAAAAATAATTCTCTGTAGAACCTTCATAGATTACAAAAATTTATTTTGTTCGCTCAAAATGGCACCAGTCACGCAGGCGAAGCGCAACCAGTGTGTGTACGAGGCACATATCTAAAAGCGCTAGAAAATGCCTGTAGACGGCACCCCGGCCACAGTACTCCGCACGAAAAGTGATATAATACAAATTAGCAACGTGACACAATCTCTCCGCTGCTTTTCACTGCATGTCTACAAAAGATATTCACAGGGAAATTCATAAAGTAACAGAGAGCACCCCCTATATCCTCCGGTATGATTATGACATTTCTCTGCAAAGCAACTCGGGGAAGAAATAATAGCGCAAGTTTTACAATATAATTACGCAATGTAGAACTGTGAAGCTAGAACTTAACATGCAGAAAGCCAAAACAACGTCAAACAATCCTAGAAAGCAACAACAGTTTACGATGGGCAGCCAGGTATTGCAAGAAGTCTGGGAATATGTCTATCTAGACCAGGTGACTGGAGAACGGCAGCAAGAGAGCGAAATAGATAAGAAATTTAGAATTTGGTGGAGTGCGTTTGAAGGGTACTCTCGAGTAATGAATAACAGGAAGTAGGGAGTACGTAATTGTTGTATCTTGCCAATATTCTCTTATAGGGCGAACACTTGTCGAGGATAACGAAAGCGCTGAAAATTAAACTGAGGACAAGGCAGCGAGCCTTGGAAACCAAAATGAAAGGAATAAAGCTAAGAGACAGGAAAGGAGCAAAGTTTGTTAAAGATTAAACAGGAGTTAATGATATCTTAGTTGGAATGAAGAAGGGGATGGGCAAGGGATTTAAAACGGAGAGCAGGTAACCGACGCTCCCTTAGGAGAACGGAGTGAATACGGGGAGATGGCAAACAGCATCAACGGGCGTTAGGAAGCCAAGGTGGAGGATGATAATGCCGCGAATCTTTGTAGTGTTTGTTCAATGTTCAAAGATACCGGCACGCGGCTTTATCGCTTAGTTTGTGATGCGAGACGCGACCAGATTTATCTCGATTGATCGCATCCATGCGGAGCCGATTCTACGTTGTTCCAGACTGATGTGGTAGCTTTGCACGCCGCATCTCGAAAGTTCGCTATCTGCTTTAAATTGAGCACGGCCGAGAGAGGTGGGCATTCTGTTCGACGACCGCCGAGCACGCTTGTTACTTTCGCCGGCGCCGAAAGTTCCGAAAGTTCAGTTTTTTGTGGGCGCAAGTAAGCCCAGTAAACACTTTCTTCTGGAAACCTTCTTTCGCCGTCTTCGTCTCTGCCTGGACTCCCGTCACCACAACGGGACAATATGAAATTATCAGCTGGCATATAGGACAAGAATAACTGGAGATCCATGGCAAAGGGATTTGTTCTGCAATTCACTCCAAGAAATTAATTGTATTATGACAACATCACGCTCCATTCTCACCCTCACTCTCCTTCTACTTTCCCTTTCCCTTTTCTCCAATGTGGCCGAGTCAGACATATGAATGGCCGAGTCACACATAGCCTTGCACGTGCCGGATATGTGCCTGTACGTGGTCTTCACTGCACTTGAAGCGCCGAAGGAGGAAGTAAAGTCTCAGATACAAAAGCGGAAACAAAAAAAGAAGAAAAAAAGGAAAAAAGAAAGGGAAAGAGAAAAGAGGCAACTTCACATAAGTAATATTAAGAAAATGGCAGCTTTAATCAGCGAAGATACAGAAACCCCATAAGAGCGCATTGAACACAGTCACCTGGAAGGGTGGGCACTGAGTGACGTTAAACAGTTAAATCGCTTACTGTTTAGTATTAAATAGTTACAGTTGCTTACATTACGTTTACTTCCGAGTTGGTCAACTTCATGTATGCTTACATTCGCCTTCAGTATTAGGCCCAACAGCAAATCAACGAAACTCTGCTAGAGGGCTCCACTTCTTGCTTAACCCAAGAGCCTTTTCGTTGCTTTGAACTTGTCTTCCGCTGGAAATTTGCGCCTTAGCCGACGTCAAGACGCATCTACGCCTGCGTGTGCGTGCGTCTGGGAGGATATGGGGAATGACGAGGGGCGGTCGAGTAGTGTTTCCGAAACCGGCTCGCGCCGATACAGCTGGGGTCAGCGCCGGAGGGCTGGCCAAACAAGGCGGAGCACCTCTCCGATTGAATCAGATTTGAAAAGACAGCTTCGAGCGCACAGAAGGTACCGGCGCGCTAGGCTGGCTGGCTGCGCCAAAGGAGAAGGAATGGCACAAGGCAGAGACCCCCGGAGCATCGCTTAAGCAGATTACTGCCAAGTGTTTGTTGATACTGCAGGACTCGGCCGGCTGGCGCGCCGGCGGGGCTAAGCCCGCGTGGCGCCGATGCCCGAGCAATATCTCCCCCTCCCGACGCTGCTCTCGTAATTAATTAAGCTTTTTATTAGCGCTCGAGATTAGTTAACGGACTCGAGCCGAGGATGAGGCCGCTCCTAGTGCGCTGGGAAGTTGCCGTTTCGCTTGTTTCTTTTTGCACGTGTGAGACTTCGTTTCGTTTCGCTTTATATTTTTCTTCAGCGCCGGTTCACCTGTTTCGGAGAGATGGCGCCGCGGCGGTTTGTTTTTGCTGCGATCGCGCCGCGGTGAATACGTGCACTGGTGAAGCGGGGGGGGGGGGGGGGGATGTACTGCAAGTGCGGGAATACCCGCTGGGAAAGTTCGCCGCGAGCTCTTTCTTCTTCAACGAGCCCCGACGCGGCTTTCACTGGCGCTGCGCCTTTCGCTCCTTCTTCGCTATTTGCTCATTTCGAAGAGGATCCTCTTCCTCCTGCTTGACGATTTATCTCATTGCTCCCCCCCCCCCCCCCCCCCCCCAAACCTCCTCTCGCGCTATGCTACGTTGCGTTCGCTTCCCTTGGGAGAAGGCTTTGATTTGTGCGTTCCTCTTCTTTTTGGGTGCGCGCGAGCCTCCGTAATTAGATCTGACGGGCTTAATTGAAACGCACAATATGCAGGACAAAATTTGCGCACTGCACCGAAGAAGACGAGCATCGGAGGCCGCGAAGAGATGGTCATAAGTGGCGCTGCAGGTCATCTTCTTCCTTTGTGGGATGCTGTTAGCAGCTGTGGCAAAGGGCATGATTTATTTTGAGGCAAAGGTAAAATTAACTAAGAAACTATTTACGGGAACGTGTAATGGCAATAGCGAGCAGCTGTGGCCAGATTACTGCCTGCGGAACATTGTGTTCTGCAGTTTCGAGGAAATAAAAACGAGCAAAGTATTCAAAGGCTGTTGGGAGAGCTGATACATTTATTGTTACATAACAGGATGTGGGAATTCAGTTTAATAATTTGGGGTTACTTCAGGGTTTAGAAGCCATTTTAAGGAATTAAATATAAATTATACCTCGGCCCCTTAAAGTGAGTACTTAGCATTTTAACGCAAAAGCATTAAAAGGCCGAAATGCGTCACCGATCTTAAATTCCGCCCATTGGCCGGAAGGAATTGACGTCGCCAGACCGCAAGTGACGTCATTTCTGGTGAAGGCATCAACAGCTGCTAATGCGGCCGCACTGCCAACGCACAAGGTAATTAGGCGTCCCTGTGAATTTTGTTAGTGTGCCTTGCAGCGAACTGGATAAGCTGGGCATATTTTAGGCGTTTGCTTATTGGCGATGATGTGAGTTGGCGATGATGTGAGTTGGCGATGATGTTTTTTTTTAAACTGATTTTTATCACAAAAGGCTATTGCTAGCAGTTTGCTTTTAAAATGCCGCACTGTTAGGAAACCCTCCACACAAAAGGAAAGACTAACTTTGTGGAAGGTTTAAAACATCTGTTGTTGTTCCATTAACAGTCTTTATTTGGTTACAGATCACGGAGCAATGTGTTCTCGACTTCGTTATGTTCACTCAGTTGTTATGAACATTCACATCACGAAACTATCATAGCAGCTAGGAATGTCCCCTGTTCTGATGCTAAAAATGTCTTGCACTGAGCCTTCATGGCAAATAACCCAGCCCCCATTTTTCAGTGCTGCACTTTATAAGCGGTAGTATGCAGTGAAAGGTACGAACGGAGGCATGATACTCGAGACTTACAAAAATCAGATAATCAGATCTAATTCACTTACAATCCACTGTGCGGAAGGTGTGGGTGCACTGCTGAGGAGTAGCAGCAGGTTGAAATATTGAAATAAGAACTTTGAAATAGAGGTGGCTTCTTAGACAGGCATGAAATGATGCTCAATACGTGTGCAACTTCACGACGCGTTTACTCTTGAAAACAAAGGCTGAATATTTCAGGCGTCAGAATGTGCTAGATGCACCTAGATGCATCCTAAACAATTTAGTTAGCAATATTAAGAACTCATGCAGACGCGGCACCCACATTTAACTATCCACCTGGTTCCTTAAGATGCAGATGAGCTTTTTGGTCTCGAATTCTGGAACTTCCTTCTGGTCAGTAGTACGCAAAATGAAGAATGCATTATTCCCGAGGGCCATCTCCCAAAAGGTACCACGAGCTTTCAATAGAGGTTGCTACCAAGCTATATTTTTATCAACTTGCAGCGATTGAAATAAAACATGCAAATTACTGAAATCTTGCCCTCTCCGCGCTCGACTGTTCGCGACAACAGCTGCATTAAAACAACCATACGCTATGCACACAACATCGTCGTGTTAGCTAATCCCCATGAATACAGCGCAGTGTACACGTGCGAATGGACAGCGACTCTTCAAAAGTTGAATTTAGCGCAAACTAACAAAATACTGATAGACAAAGCACAAGGCCACAGACAGGTGCAGACGCTCAGCTGACACTCATTAATTCTCGCGTTCCTAGTACGCTTCTTGCATTTAGTCCCAAACTTGATTCTTCCGGCAGCAGTGCTGCAGAGTCACGTGCCGGCTATCACATGGTCCACTGAATCTGCGAAAGCGATTTTGCTGTAGTCGATGATTTTGGTTGATCTGGCGGCTCGCCGATCAGGCCTTCGCGGCTGGCAAGCAGGACCCGTGGCGACGCTAGCGGCAGGAGCTGAGTCGCAGGGCGACTTCTCCGACGCCCCTGAGGAACTCTTCTTCGAGCTGCTGCACGCTGAGCCTGATTTTGTGCGCCGCCTCACGGCCCAACGAGTTCACGTCAGACACGAGCATCAGGAAGTGGTCGAGGAACGTCGCCGACTCGGGCGGGAACACCCACGTCTCATTAGCCGAAGGCGACGGAGACCTGGTGCCGGACACGTCCTCCGTGGATACATTTTCCGGAGTGGCTACAGCCAAAGACAGGGAGAAACCAGAATAAAGTGATTACGGCGGGAAAACAAGGAACAAACTGGGCAACAATGAGCTCGTCGTGTCACTTCCTCCTTCGCCCTCGTTGTTTGCTCAGCACTGTTAACCACTCAAGCATGAAAAAAAAAAAACAGTTGCTCTTGTAACACATACCCAACAATTCTGGACAAAAGCAGTTTTGAGAGCGAAAAAGTTAATGAAGGCAATTGCTTCATAAGATTTCAATATAACAATCAATATATCCTCAGACCACACGACGGCAGTCTTGCAATTTCTTTGCGATTAACCTTTTGGCTATCGTCAAAAGCGTTCCACATTTTTATAGCAGTCTTAACTGCTCGATGCGATAGGTCGAAAAACGTTAAAAGAAAGATTTTGTTACATGTCAGAAGAATGGACCATTACCTTCAATTATGCCACAACAGAATCTTATAATTGATCAATATTTACAATATTTGTTCGAGAATTTTGGACATGCTCGCACGCCACATATTTTCAAGGTGAAATTTTCTTGGGGTAAAACTTACACGCATGTAAGAGGTCAGCCTTCAAGTGCTTTAACGTAGCTTCCCTGAGACTCATCGCGACAAAGGCGCATGTTTGAGTAGATTCACAGGAGGCCGATATATACCCCGACTCATGGTCCTCACAGTGTACCAGGTGCCGGAAACGTCGCTGGTCTTTGCAGAGCGCCGTCACAACTTGGTTGTCTCTCACAGTTGGCGGATAACAATTCTTGCCACCATAAAAGCTACGTCAGTCGGTGCCAAATGGGTGCTTACTACTAGATTGGCTTGCCACGTAAGCAGAAGAGACACATAGTGCTACGTAGAGCAAAAGGAATTACAGCGAAGACATCAGAGATCGCTGCAAAAAACTCGCAGGGACACCTTATTCCTTTATGTATTGATAATGCCACACATTAGCAACTGGTAATGCCCTTACCGGAATTGACGCCACTTCTAACCTGGTGACATCAATTCTCTCGAGCCAAAAGGAATGCTTTCGTCTGGGGACGTCATTTTCCTCGTAGCAGTGGTAATGCTCCGGCCTAGTGACGTCACTTCACTTCAGCCAATGGGAGAGTTGACGAACATTGGCCCCTTGAGGCCTCAATACTATCACATTAAAATTTGGAGGAATGACCGCGCTATCTCCGCTACTCCAGGCAAATGAAAAATTCTGCTTGAGGGAGTCTCCTTAGACGCTAGCTTACAGATGCGGACATAAGTAAACGGAGCGCGCTGTGCTGTTCCAAGTGCAATCACGCCTTCATTACCAACGTGCACTGGCAGCATGAACATACGACTAGGTGGCAATTCCAATTAAGCATCTCGTGAATAAGGTTCAAAGAAAATAGCTTGCTTCGTTTAATTTTGTCCGCGCCTGTAGAAATCGACCAAAGCGTTAATGCCTTTTGGAAGAGGGAGGACAGCGGACGCGGAGACTCACCGAACGTGGCGTCCTCTACGGCGTCCTCAGCGCTGCTGGTCTGTGGGTGGCGGCGCTTCTTCTTGCGGCGGGGCCGGTGGTCGTCGAGGAACAGCCTGCGCAGGTCCTCCTGCCGGACGGGCAGCCTGCACTGCGGGCACGGAGCGTTCTCCGAATCATGGGCCTCACACCACTGCGCCAGGCAGGGTCCGTGGAACACGTGGCCGCACAGCGGCGCCACGGGCGGGCCGCGCTTCCGCAGGGACTCGATGCAGATGCCACACGTGGGGCACATGGCTGACCGCGAGGGAGGTCAGCGGAAAAGATGAGAGCTTGAATTGAAGGGGACACTCAAGCTCCGCTTTAGGGTGTGACGCGACAGCGTAATGGATTAATTCCCATATATGAAGAAGGTCGTTCTCTACTTTACATTCATAGATCCCTGGGAGTCATCATACCCCTCCTGGCGCAGTGGTGCAGCGGTTGAGCGATGCACCACTGCCCTGCGATGACAGGTGCTCCGAGCAGTGGGCCTTGTGCGGGCCAGGTTGCTATTGCCAAGCGGCCAATCATTAGTTTAACTGCCATCTGCCATGTTGGGCAGTTTGCTCACTATCCGGTGAACAGGTTTTGATGACGTCGCAAGGTCACGTGACCTAGCTAGCCGCTGCCTCCTGCTCTCTGCAGACCACCTGCTAGAGCCAAGCCCGTGATTTTTCACTCACAACGCCGACAACGCTGACAACGCTGAACGGGGCAGTTAATGCTATCGCGTTAATATTGGCCTAGATAGGGATGAGTTACAGTGAAAATCACAGGCAAACGCATGATGCACACAGACAGAAGACAACTATGTCTTTTTCGTATTGTGGCTTTGCATGTCGTATGTTTCGGCTACATCTTTCGTCATCGTCCTTTCACAAGAGACTGGCGTGGCAGGTTAGAGCGGAGGCCGGAGTATCCGACCTGACTTCTTGTGTTCGTTGGGAGAGTAACTGCTCTTGTCTGACCGCCTGTGGCGGGAGTTCGCGAAGCACAGCCGCTATGTCAAAAGGCGTCGGTAATGCTAAACAATTCGCGGAGTGGAGGTATGTAGCACCAGTACTTATGCTGTTGCTGTGGTCCGTGGCCTCACTGTCCATACTAACGCTATGTGAAGTACGCACAAGCACAAAGCTGAAAGATGCTGACCGGCTCAGCACTGAAGAATGCAAGCGATCTGATTATTTTTACATACGTGAAAATGAAAAAGTCTTAAGTCACCGAAACAACCCTTTCTCACTTCTGGCGAGCACTTGGAGCCCAAGAGGTGGGTGGCGATCTATCGCAGTGTAGACAAAGCTAACATTTTTTGATGTCAAACAGTTTTCTAGCAGTTGATGTCGCATCTTATTCTCGAACACACTAGGTCCGCGAAGACCAGTTGCAGCTCTGATGCGAAGAAGTCAAGCTTGCGTCTTCGTGGTATAAAAGCGTTGGGCAAACCACTTTCGCACAGCGGAATGAACACTGTAGGTGCTTACTTTTCGAGGATTTATCCCTTTCAGGCAAGAAATTTTGCGCTTGTCATGGCGACCGGTGGTGATACGTTGGATTGAACCCTGCACAAATGCCCGACGTAAATTCACTCTTCTTCTTATTTGCCTCAGTAAATATGGCACATACCCTCGCGGGGGGAGTGGCCAAGGTGAAGTGGCATAAACAAGAAAATTTCCATAAAGATTACGACAAAATTTTAGCATCAAGCGTGAATTTTGAAAAATGTATCAATGAAAACGACAGAAGAATATTTACAGTAAAATAACAGACAGCATTTTGGTGAAAAATGAAAAGCTCGAAAATCCAATCGTCGTTTATATCGTGGTTTTTCTTTTCCTTGCGGGCCAAGCACTGTGGTGCTGCTGAAAAAATCAAAAGGCAACCGTGAGCTCAGTACGCGTTTTGTCTCCTTTTTTAAACTGACGTGGACTGGCCAACTGGTTCGCTACGCTCTAACTACAAAATTTTCCTTTGGACTCTGCTGTTCGGTAAGCGTCTATGAACAACATGTTACGAAGAAACAAAGACTGCACATTTTCTGCCTGCGAATCCGCTATACTTGTTCGCTTTAATAGTTTAAATTCACACTAAATGCATACCCCCCCCCCCCCCCCCCCACCCACCCACCCACCCCGCGATGTTCGCTGCAAGCTCGGTATTTGAGGTAACTCTTCGAATAAGCGCAGCTTTGTTCTCATAAGACCTAATTTTTTCTGAAGCCGCGTTCCTGACGATGACGAACTGACGCTTTTTGTGTTCCTATACGTCGCAGACAGTATCCTCTGTATTGTAAGAACAGCCCCGCCAAAAAAATCAGGCACCTTCATACCTTATAATATTTAAAATCTATCATAAGAAGAAAATAATTTGCATGTTATAGGGACCTTGCTGTGTCAGATGCCGGCATACATCGTGTAAGTTTCAATTTGGTGAGTGTGTATGACACTGTTTTTCTTGCTTAATAAAACTTCTATAGCTACGAAATAGCTCAGGCTTTTTTGCTTGTGTCGGATGGCTATAGTTGTACCTCGCGACTTAGGCCCACCAGAACAGCATTCATATGCCATCGGTGAATGCATTTTCCTGAGAGAAAATGCTCTCTGATTACCACCTGTTAGTATACGATCGTTTGCACATGTCGACAACGTGGTCAACAGATAGTAGTCAGCTTCTCGCGGGCTGATCGCAATGGCCACAGGTATCTGGCTGCACATGAGTGCAGGCCCCGATCACAACATGTCATACAGTTAATGGTGGAACATATTGCGTTTTAACAGGCACAATGCTCCTATCAAATCTTGGAGCCATGACTTTCACATCGAATCATGACTTGAGCGCTGAGTGAACGAAATGGGCACGTTTAACTGTGAAGTGAGCTAACCTGCAGCATTTCTCGTTCCTGTTTTGCTGCTTTATTGTTTTTCCTTTTTCCTGGCTCCAGTGCGCCAAGAGGCGATGACGATCCGTTTTTAAGGGCACGGTCGTCATTGCTATCACCATCACTTTAATGCGCAAATATAGCAATTCCGCCTTTTTGGCGCGATTCATAAAGCGCTCATAGCCAGTGATGAGTCTTTAAAAACAACAAAATTCACAGGAACACCTATTTCCACTAAGTGTTGGCAATGCCGTAGCATTACCAGCTATTGATTCCTTTACTGAAAGTGACGTCACATCCGGTTTGGTGACGTCACTTCTGTCCAACCAATGGGAATGATCCATTCTGGTGATGTCACTTTCCTCCAGCCAATAAGAATGCTCTGGTCTGGTTAAGTCACTACGAAGCAGCCAATGGGCGAATTCTATGACGGACGACGCATGATAGCCCCATGTGACTTATAATACTACTGCATTAAAAAGACTTTTACAATGTAAACAGATTCGCTGTTTAAGTGTGTGAGAGTTTATTTCTGTGCCTATTTTTTTCCGTGACAGAGGAGATACAATGGCCGCAGAAGGGTAACGCATTGAAGTGAAGGGCTTGGCGGAATGTCGTCCGGCCGGGATGGTGAACGACGAAAGTGGAAGGCACCGACCGAAAGAATACAGGTGGAGAGACGTTTCGAGAGTGTGAACAAGGCCCCCATGCGGGAACCGAAACGTCTCTCCATCTCCCTTCTTTGGGTCGGTGTCTACCGCTTTCGTCAAGAAGGGTGACGCATCGTCTTATCGTTTGAATGGGCATTTTCTGTAAGCTTACAGATCGTAGAAGGCGACTTCTGTGTGTCTCCACAGCAAGGTGCGCATACATAGTAGCCGACAACATACACTTGACATTTTAATGGCGCGGCTACATGCGTGTTTCCGCCAAGCTTCTCTTCTGTGAATATACGCAGGTTACCCTCAGCGGTTACCAACTGCTACCTGACCTAAATTTAGGCACTGTCACTGTCACTAAATTAGGCACTCGCTCTTAGGGTGGTTCAACGGGAGCTTTATGAGAGGAGGGAAGATAGATACAAGCACTTTTTATGAAGATACAAATGCCCCCTAATGTTTCCGCATCTCTTGTAAATTGTATTCTTCAATATATTTTCTGGTTACTGAACAAAACTTGCACATGGTTTTTCCATCAACGTGCCACAAACGCGGCGCTGGCATGGCCGTTCTGGAAACATTTTTCTCGAGCAGTCATGAATGTTCACCACAAACACGAAAGGATACGTTTCACCGACGCATTATTCCTGATAATCATCGGCCGATAAAAAAAAAATAAAATCTACCCAAAAGTTTTGCTCTAACCGTTCAGCGATTACAGTAATCAGATTGTACTGCCAACAGTGTAATTCAACTCTTTTCCAGTACGTAAAAGAACAGCCGCGGAATTCCTTCATGTACTTTAGGGCTCGAGGAGCTGAGTAAGAAAAAGAAGACTGCTGGTTAGAGGTGAGCCACGGACCTGTTCTTCAAGTTCGCATGAACTACCACAAAAGAAGATTGCGAGAAAAGGCAAAAAATACAGATACGAGAATTCGCGAACCAAATGCCTTCCCGATGTCGCTTTGTTTCTTCCGACTAATGTATGCAAACTCATCTTCACCGTTTCGCAATGCTACTCTGTGCACACTTCCTCGTCCGGCGGGCGGTCTCCGCAGAAGTAGGAGCGAACCGCGGGCGGCAGTGACGGCTCCTAATGTCGGGAGGAAGTTTCTCGCCAAACCAACGATAAGAAGTCCATCAGACGGGGGCCGCGCTAAGAACGAGTCTCAAATGACTGCTGCTCGTCCTCGAAGAAGAGCCGCTCGCCAAAGGGAAAACGACGTGGAATGTTAGCAGTGCTGTTTCGGCCACGGAGACAATCAAGCGCATTAGCGCTCGGTAGGAGGAAAAAAAAAAATTCCGGCCGAAAGTGAGGAAGACCGTTATGCAGATTAGGACGAGAACGCCCCGTACGTAGAAGGATGGAGTCCGCGCGGGGTAGTTTTTCGGGAAGTCAAGAGGATGCTCTCGGTACGCCTCTCTTCCTTCGGACGATGACGTTCGGGAGGGCCCCGAGGCCGGAGCTGTCGTGACGCGTTCGCTTCTCCAGAGCTCGCCGCGGCAGCGTCATCTTCCCGTCGTCTTCTCGGCCCTGCGAGCGGCGTGCTCGCAACCATTATCAAAAGCCCATCAAACTTCAGTCGGACTTTTCTCCTTGAAGTGGCGCTCGCCACCGCCTCCGCGGGAGAAAATGCTAATTTTCGGGAGGAAACGCCGTACGCCGGTCCCTGGTCTGCTTTCTTGGCGTGCGTGGGCAGTTGGAAGTTAAGTTTTCCTGCCGCCTAAATTCAACGAGATCAAAGTTTTTTTTTTTAGCATGACGAGAACGAGTCCGACTTGCTTCCTTGCGCGGCTCTTTGCGAGGAGTTTGGCTAATTTGTCTTTAACGAGTGTCAGAAAAACGCTATGTCTCTGGTAAAATGAAAAAGCAAGGCAAGAAAATGGCGTTGCAGTCTGATACCAACGTTTTTGTTTGGGCTTTTCTAAACTGCTATAATATGAAGACACGAGAATTGAAGCAACACCTATAAACAAGCGTGCGGGCGTTTTCTTCTTCTGTCCATGCAGGGACATTTTGTTTTGGCGATAAAAGTAAGTAAGTTTTAAGCCATTGCTTACTAGCGTCACCACTAGATCAACGGGCGCTCTAGACTGTCTACACAAATACAAATACGAATGCAAAACGCAAATGACTTTGTGAGGATAATCAGGGCGCAGTAAATGTTGCATTCTAGATGGACAGAAGTTTCGCACCGTTAAGGAAGGGATGAAAGGCAGAGTGAATGAAAGCCAGGGGAAAGAGGCCCTTAACTGGGTGACTTTGCATTAATTTCGACCACCTTGAGTTCCTGACATGCATTGACATGACGCAGCATATTTGCGCGTTTGCGTTTCTCCTTCATCGAAACGTGGCCGCTGCGGCCGGGATTCAATTATGCTACCTCGGGCTCAGGTGCTGAATGCCATAAGCATAATACGTTGTGGCCGGTTGTGGCACCCGTCTGACGCACATCTATAAGAGCACGCACTGCATCGGCCATGTTTTATTATCACATAAAGGTGCCATGTTGCAAACAGTACATCCGAAATAAGTTTCCTCGTGAGATTTCTCCGAAACGGCAGACCGCCCTTTTTGTGCAGTTTACCACATAACATCGCACCCATGTTATTCAGTACGGTATCTGCTCAGTGACACCACCTGATCAGCGTTCCAGCAACTCGGCAGCTGTGCCACCAATCCTCTGGCAGCCCCATTCGAGACGCCTTTTATGTCTCCACTTTCCAGTTTTACTGCTTGTTTGGCACCGTCAGAGGACGGTCTTGTTTTGCGTTTCTCACTCAGTGTGCGTTTTGCAACCCATGTTCCATGAAGTGACCAGGTCTCAAACTTTCGCAGTCTAACATGACTGATGCTGCAACAGTGGGGTTGCTCGATGATGTCTGGCTTGACGCCTACGAGCAATCCTTCACCCTCGTAAAAGGGCGAGGAGTGTGAGAATCTTTTAAAATGATGAAGATGGTGATAATCGCGCCTTCTCTCTCAAGGGTAGCTGCCACAGAGCTAAATCTGCAAGAATTATTCGTCTACTGTGTAGGACCTGTTCTAAAAACAATGACTGTCACTCGCAAAACATTTGGCAGAGATGAGCAAATCAGTGGTTGTTTTGAAATGCCTATAACGGTATATTAGTGAACGACCCACCGCGGTGGCTCGGGGAATTTGGTGTTCAGCTGTTGCGCCGAAGGTCTCGGGTTCGATTCCCGGCTGCAGAAGCCGCATTTTGATGGAAGATAAATGAAAAAAAAAAGACGCCAATGCGCTGTGTAGTGTCAGCGCACGTTAAGAGCTCCAGGCGGCCTAAATTATTCCGGAGCAGCATATTACGGTGCGCCTCTTAGCCCATGTGTCGCTTCGGGAAGGTGAAGCGCAAGCATCAGTGCCAATACCTCGTTGAATGCTTAGGCAACACCTCCTGTATTTTGGGTGCCTGTCAGATGATCCGCTATCGAATGTGGGCACGCCTCGTTGATCGGTAATCCACAACGGGGCGCTCTCTGGCGGGAGCCCGCGTTACGTCACTTTGGCTGCGGCGACCCATGACGCTTGCCATAACCTCCTGAACACGGCGACATCCGGCTGGGAACTTGCGTATTATCGTCGTCAAATGAGATGCGAACAGCGGAGCGCGTAGCCAAATATCCATTTTGCACTGTCTGCCTGTTGCAATCAGAGGTAGTCGCGCTGATCCGGTTTGCGGTAGTTTTGCTTTTTTATGTTTATTTTCTCGCTTTGCCACTGGAGCGCCACATTCACACTTTCGGTCGGTCTCAACTTGTTCAGGGCGGTTTCGCTGGCGCACTGGCTGCGGCACGCGTGGGTTAAGCGGGCGCTCTTATCTCCCTAGCCTGCAGCGCTTTGATTTTGCTTCCATCATTGTCGTCTTATCAGCGTCTGGTCGGGATTCGAACAGTGAAAAAGACGAATCGGGTTCTGGTCGGTGTCCAACTCGACAGTTCCTGAATCGTTTGTTTCTGGTAGTGTGCACAACTGTATCGTCATCAGAGAAGCTCAAATACACTGGAATCAAACGCTGACGCTGACGCGGGAGCGTACGACCCGTAATGAGCGCGCGAATCATTTCTCTTTACCCTCACGGTGTGCAGTGACGCGTCATTGCAAAGGAAGCAGGTCGTCGTGTGCCTACAGTCCCCAGAATTTTCTAGGCATTCTGTGATGTGGGACGGCTTGGAAGCATGCTTCGTGGGCACGGACAGCAGGTTACCGGCAAGGATCAAGACCTGCTTATTGTGGCCGCTGCAGCAGACACGCCCAGCATTACGGCTCGTGAGGTAAAGGACACTTTTGTGTGCCAGCCCGTCAACCATTAGACGTCGTCTTGTTCTGTGAAGGCCTGTACCGTCGCAGAAGCCAGCAGCCTCAGAAGCAAATAGAAAAGCAAGGCTTGTCTTCGAACGAGACCACGAATCATGGACTGCGGAGAACTGGCGCTACGTGATGTTCTCCAATGGTGTCAACCTCTTCGACTCACTGGGAGCAGCGTCAGCGATTTTGGTGAGCCGATAACACCAGGGGCCGTGTTCTGTAAGCTGTCCACCTTTCATTGTCCATTTCGCGTCCGTTCGGTTCTCTGTCAGCGGTCACTCAGATATACCCGCGGCTTTCAAGCGTCTGAACGACCCGACCATTGGGTGGTTGGCTGCATATCGCAGCTAATTAGATTAACTGGTCAGGTTCGGTCCTCTGCTGTTTTCAGAGCGATGCGATGCATCTCACCGTTTGCTGCATACTGCATCCAATTTCAGCCAATTATAAGGTCCGGTAGCCAACCACCCTTTGGCCAGGTCGCTTGCCACATACGCTTGAAAGCCGCGGGTATATCTGAGTGACCCCTTAGAGAGGACTTGATGGACGCTAAGTGGACAACGGAAAATGGACCGAAAATAAAGAATACGGCTTCACGTGTGCCTTTCCACCCATATGTGCATGTCGACCCTGCCATATTTGAGGTAGGATTTTTTTATTGCATTGAATATCATATTAGTATTGCGACGCGACGAGAGGTCTTGGTTCTTTTCTCAATTCACGCAACCGGTCGACCTTTATTTCTTCGCATCACAACCAGACGCTGATAACACACCGTGGATGGAAGCAAAATCTGCAGGCCAGGGAGCTAAAAGCGCTCGCTTCATCTACGCGGTCCGCAGTCGTGGCCGTCAGCGGTACCGCTCTGCGCAAGTTTAGATGGGTGGAAAGTACGACTGTGGCGCTCCAGCGGCAAAGCGAGAAAACAAACGTCAAAGAAAACAGGAGAAAATTATCGCAAACCGCGTGAGCGCGCCTGTCTCCGATTACGACAGGCAGACGGCGTAAAATGGACCTTTTGGCCATGCGCTCCGCTTTTCGCATTTCGTTTCACGCCGATAGTACAGGGCTGGTCAAAAATTCTGAGGCCACAGCGTCTGCTTTTCTTCGGTATTTCCTGGCACTTGAGATGCCGGTAAAGCAGTCAAAGTTGAAAGAGGTTAGAACGATGCGTCTTTACCCTCTACAGATATTTTGAGTTTCACGGATGTCGTAATGACTTGACTATACTGCTAAAAAGCAGACCATGCGGCCCGGGAAGTTTTGACTAACCCTGTACGTGACCAGCCTAAGCTGTTATAGGCAGGAAAGCTAGCAAGCAAGGAAGGATTAAAAAGAAAGGAGGGGCGCAGGAAAGGGCTTGATTTGCCATTTTCGGGTCATTCTTATCAGAGAAGGCGTTTGTCTCAGAGCTTTTACAGCCACTACTGTATATAGGACTTCGATTAGTGGTCCGTTAGAGTTTTATGTCGTAATCTAAATCTCCCGCATTCTAGTGCCGGCCAACAACAGTAGTATCCGGACATGCGCCATGTGTAGTGGAGTCCGTGTTGCTTTGTCAACCGCGATGACATGGTCCACGTGCGTCACACGAGTGCCACGTGGTGATCCACTGATGCTTTCCAGCTCCTTAGAAAGTCTTGAACATATTCTTGCTCGTGAACACACTAATTGAACGGTCTTTATTTTGAACAAAAATAACCGAATCTGCTGTAGAATATTGCTTCCACAACTAACTCTTCCTGACGTCTGTCGATACTGTATCTAAGCAATGCACCAAAGCGCTATAAGAACCTTGGCTCCTCCTTTATTTTATACGTAAAGCAAGAATATCATGTTTTAACCTTTGGGAGGAAAGAGATAAATTGCGCGGCAAAAAATGTAAGTAAATACTAAGAAGTAATGAAGTGAGTTTCAATGACGAATTTGGTCTATAGAGCCCCATGTAAAGAGCCGCACGAAGCGTCGAAACCAGATATGTCGAACTATGTCACTTAATAACGACTTTCTTCTCGTCGGCTGAAGACTATTGCCACATTTTTCTTCAGTAGCTCCTGTAAAAAGCCATATATGTATATATAATCGTCACGACTTGCTGCGTTCATCGGACGGTGACTTTAATGTTCCGAGTTTTGATGAAATTTTGAGCGGCTGAATTGCATCTCTAATTAGGACGGAAGATTAAGCAAATCGGCACAGAATTTACGTTCAGAACAGTTTTAAAAATATCTAAATGTTGAGCCGGCCCGAGATAATGATTCTAATACAAAGGCAACACTTTCTGTTGCAGGCCGAAATTCTGAATTTAGATTTGTCAGACAGATTACGCCAGCCATTCTAACTGAGGGCACTCATGTTGCCGGTTGGAACATATGTACGCACGGTCAATCAGGTCTTTCTGAAATGCTAGAATGCCAGCTGTTTTTTCTTTTTTTTCTTGTAATGTAAATGCCCAGAATAGTAATTCTGTTCAAGTTTCCTGCGTCAGCTTCAGCCACTGGTCTCGTCGAGAACTTTTTCGCATAAATTAAAGCTTTCAAAAATGTGGAGCAGAAAGACTGTTTTCGGGCCGCCTAATTAGGAGTTTTTCACTTGCCTTGACGCTATAACAACCACCCCTATATGTCCTGTAAGAGAGCTGTAATTGCGTTAATCAGTATTCAAATTTCTGGAGAGTCTGCCTGGCTGCCTTCGCAGAAAAAAAAGATAGCATGAATAAGCGGAGGCGAGCGCAGAGCCTAGCACTGGCCCGAGAATCTAAAGGTCAGAGACCAAGACAAAAAAATCACCACAGCGTGCCTAACCGCAGGCCGCCAAACCCAGCTGCGGCTATAATCCGCCATGTTTAGCGAGGATCCGGTGAACACGTATGCAGATGAAGGCTGGGCGGTAAGTCAAAACAAAGCCGCCCGGCACTGCGCGTGAGCTGGAACGTAGGACTAGGGAGGAAAGCGAGCCAATGAAGACGGTCGCGTCTGGATTTAGAGAACCGCGAGGGTGAGGGAAAAAGTGCGGAACAGGGGAGAGGATAAACGAGGGGAAATAGAAAGAAGAACGGAGTAGGGTTCTGGGAAAGAAAGTCCCGAGCTCATGGTTCGGCGAGGAGGTCAGTTCGATCGTGCACCAGGGACGACGCTCGGTGCATCTGTTTAAAGATGCGATCCGAGGCCGGCAGCTCTTTGGCCACGCCCGAGCACGATTTTGCATAGTTCTGTGCAGCACAGCAGGAGTAGCAGCTGGGATCGAAGTGGGTAAGAAATGATATGTATCGCGATATGTTGTCGTTTTTGCCACAAGGTGAACTTACCTTAAGTCCAAGTTTTGAACAGAGCTTTAATTGGCAACGAAGAGTGATTTTGACTGTAGATCAGAAAGTTGGGCACTCTAGCTCTTTGCGGAAAACTATAACTAATGGTCACCGCAAGTGTGATTCAAAAGTTAGTACGCGCCAGAAATGAAATTCGTGAGTGCGAACGTAGTTTATGCTCACTTTAAAATCATTCTTCATCAGCACAGGCCCGACATCGAGCGCAGTTCTTTTAAGAGCACTTCCTTTGAAGAAGCCTAACATTAGGAACGGCTGAGTAGGGACTGTAAGAACGGCGGCAGTCCATGATAGGAAATGGGTACGATGGCGTGGACAGTACTGTGTTGCACTGTGCTTCAGTTTAGGTGAGCTGCTGTCGTCCCACTGTGCTGTGAGCTGCTGTCAATCTAAGTGTACTGATTCTCATAGAGCCCGAAGAATGTTTATCGTCCTATCCGGTTAAGCAGCTGCCGGATGCGAAATGAAGATTCATGATTTATGAAGTGAAGTGTAAATCCGTACGCCTTTAACTTAGCTCTGCTGGCCATGGTGTAGAGCCCAAGTCGCCGCACCTTCCTTCATGTTGGCGTCTCCATGGAAACAGTAATTGAGCAACGAACGTTACGTAATTAACACGTGCCCACACAAGAAAGCACGCTATTTTGAGTTACTACGTGTATTTTGTGTACGTGCTGTGACTGACTTTTACGTTTTAATAGAAATCCACAATAAAATAACCTACAGGGGCGTAGATAAGCATGGAGTGAGCACATCGTGTACATTCCTCGTCACGAATTACCAGCTTATGAATGTCAGCTGAGCGCACTTCTTTTGTCGCACGAACGCACTAAGTACATTGGAATCATAGCCTAGAAAAGAAATAGCAACCGGACACGGAGTAATGGTGTGAAAGCACGTCCTCTTGCTGGGAGTTGGATCTGTTAATCTGACGCAAGACTATAAACACCTTTACGTAAGGTTTGACAGCTTATAATAGAAGTGCACAGCAAGGCACAGGAGGTGCACAGGTAGGTTCAGGAGGCAAGAGAGGTGCAGCTGCTTGACTGACGCGATTTGGGCCGTCGTACGCGTGATTTATGCGGGAAATAATCTTTTATTTCAGAGAACGACAATGCGTATAATTGTTGCAGCCGTGGAACTGAGCTGCGTCAGAGCATGTTTTAAACAGTTCGTTCAGAGAGCCTTTTTTGCTCCACCCTTTTCTCGCTGATGGCAACCGCGAAATATTGTGTAGGGATGGCTTGTGCGCGCACCGTGCCTTACTACTCCGGCAGCTTTGACTTACGTTAGTGCGACATATTGTTTTCCTACTTTTTGTCGTCACAAATTTTATTCAACCGGAACAAGCTCATTTGAGTAAGTGCGTTAATAGAAAAGGGTTTGAGGAAACGGGAAACCTCCACTCGCAAAGGGCACCGTTTAAATTAGAAAGAAACAAGGAGAATAAATCAACAACTGAGTCGTTCATATATGAGCGGCTTGATTGTAATTTTGGAACATGACAGGACAGGCTACACTTTCGGCCTAGAATCGGTGGGCCGAGGACAACGTTGAGAACGTCACCGTTCTGCTAGGCAACTGAAGAACGAGTCCGAAAGCGCGAATGAGAGCGAGTATTTTCGAGCACTTGCATTCGCCTCCGCTGCACGGAAATTGTCGGTCACATTATCGCTCTCGAAGAAACAAAACAGAAGCGCGCCTGCTGAGGCATTAATGGCTAATTTATAATCGACTCCTGCGCAACCAGCCACGCTCGGGCGCATGCTGCCAACCGCTGTACTGCAGCTGGCCCTTCGCGTTTCTTCGTGCTCTTTGTTGTTAAAAAGAATGAATGAATAAATAAAAAATAAACGAAAGATAGAAGCACAAACAATTTACACGAAAAATGAAACCGCTTTGCATGCGCACACAGCATCTTTTGGTGGCTGTGAGGCCAAGTTACATATCGATCTGCTACAGCGGAGTCATGTGGCGCCCTTGTTGGTTTTATTGCTTCGAGATATCTGCTTGAAAATTAGGCCTAGGGACGCCTGTCCAACTCGCTCGACTGTTTAGTGGTACTGCGTGGCTGTTGCCCGAGAGGAGAGCGGAATAATTTCGACAATAATCGGACGGACGAGGAGGCGCTAACGAGTGTTCAGTTACGTTCTGCCAATTTTTCGCGTATTTCGAGAGGAGTCGCGTTGCGAGCAATTTGCCCAATGATTCTGGGCTGGCGATGATGATCACGCGGCCGGGAAGGAGTTAGTGCTGACGAGGACTTTAGGAAGGTGAACGGGTGAAGAGAAGATGCAGCGTGGATCGCTGAAAAGTTTCGGCGCGTGCGGAAAAGCTCACTCTCAGCTTTCTGCTTGAGTACTTTTAATTTCTCTTTAGCCAGACCAATTTATCGACGTGCACCTTTCGAACTGCTGAAGAATACAGTGAGTTTCTATAGTAGAAGTTTACCATTGCCATCGAATTCCTTTCAATTGTATATTTTCATTCTTTTTTCGGTGGTGTCTGTATGAAAGTTTCGTCGCCTTGACTCCCTGAAAATGCTTACGATGGGAGCTGATTCTGGTATAGCCGCGACTTCTGTTTACAAGGGTAGCTGTCGATTCTTTCTTACTGTCGCGTCTCAGATGGTCGATGGAAGAGTAGTGTGTGGGTGCCGTGGCAAAACCGCGCATATGCTTGGTCAGCAGCAATTGTGGCGGGCTGTGTGAGCCCTCGCAACGTGAGTAAGTCAAGGACATTTGTATAGTGGCGTCGTTTAATACTAAAGGGCTCCGCTAAATTAACGTATTCATATAGGAGGGTATGGCCAATTACTACACCACGGAGGTCAAATCCTGTTCTGGTGAGCGAGTGCGTTTTTGGTTCTGGTCACCAAGGTCAGGCTGCACCCCATGCCTTTTAATGCAACTCCATCGACACACGGATTGTTTTTTTCTCGTGAGGAACTGCGTGGCTCCGGCATTCGAGCCCCGGCCCTCTTGCACGTGAGGCGGATGCTCTACCTCGACGCCATCGCCCGCTACATCGCTGTAGCGGCTGCGGAGCAAGTGACCAAGGCGACGGTCAGACCTTTGACGTAGCGGAGGGTGCTAAGAATCTCTGACTGCGGACAGGTCACCATTGGAAACTGGTCCTGGCAACGCTTAACTCTAGAACCGTATTCAGCAAGGCTAGTCTAGCAGTGCTGTTCTAGAACCTAGCGGGTATTAAGTGGGATGTCACAGGGCTTAGTGAGGTTAGGAGGACAGATGAGGCGCATAGAGTGCTAGAGGGCTGGGACGTACTACGCTATCGTTGATTAGCGGACAGACAAGAACTAGGTGTGGGATTCCTCATAAATCAGGATATAGCTGGAAACATAGAGGAATTCATAGCATTAATGAGAGGGTGGCATTTATCGTATTTGAGCTTAAGAGGTATAAACTGAAAGCGATACAGGTCTACGCGCCTACATCCAGCCATTAATTATGACCAGATCGCCGAAGCTTCTACGGAGAAAATAATCCGCTATGAGCGAAGTAAAAACACGGCACACTGTACTGATGGGCGACTTCAGTGCCAATGTAGGAAGAACCAGGCTGGAGATCAGGCATTGGGCGACTACGGCATTGGATCTAGGAATTACAAGGGAACTAGTAAGTAGAGTTCGCCGGCGGAAATAATTTACGGATCATGAAATCCTTTCGCGAAACGGAAGAACAGAAAATGGACGTGGAAGAGTCTCAATGGCGAGACTAAAAATGAAATAGATTTCATACTGTGCGCTCACCCTGGCATTGCGCAGGATGTGGAAGTCCTCGGAAAGGTGCTTTGTAACGACCACAGGATGGTAAGGTTTTGAATTAGCCTAGACCTGAAGAGGAAACGGAAGAAACTAGTGACACGGAAGCCCATCAACTACTTAGCGGTTAGAGGGAATGTAGAGGAATTTAGGATAATGGTCTAATTAGGCTTTAACTGAGGACGACGACCTTAATGTTCAAGCAGTGAAATATAATTCCACAACTGTCACTGCGCAGTGCGCAGTAGAGGTAGGCAGTAGGATGGTTAGACAGGATACCGGCAAGCTCTCTCAGGGAAAGAAAAATCTTATTAGAAAATGCCAAATCATAAAAGCATCCAATCTCATAGACAATACAGAAGTGGCAGACCTATCAATGCTACTCAGTAAGCGCAAGGGTAACTGACATAATAAAGATTGATATGGGGAGAATGGAGCCTGCTCCAAAGAAAAGACGTAGCCTAAAAGCGGTGAAGAGGAAACTAGGCATTGACAAAAATCAGATGTGTGCGTTAAGAAACAAAGAGGGCAGTGTCATTAGCAATATGTATAAATATTTTTGAAGTAGTCGAACAGTTCTACACAAATCTTTACAGTAGCCAATGTAATCAGGACGTTAATAAGTGGTGCAGTAACGCAAAGCAATGGGATATCCCGTCAGTAAACAAATAGCCAGCAAACAAAGCCCTAAAAGCAATGCAAAGAAGAAAAGCAGATGGTCAGCTTCAGGTAACAGCAGATCTGTTGATGGTCGGTGGCGGGACTGTACTAGAACAACTAGCCACTCTGTATACGCAGTGCCTTATGATCTCGAGCGTACCAGAAGCATGGGAGAACGCTAACATCATCATAATCCAGAAGAAAGGAGCGTCAGGGATTTGAAAAATTACAGACCGATCAGCTCATTGTCCGTTGGCTGTAAGACATTTACTAATGTATTCGCTAATATAGGCAAGACAACCTTAGACATTAATCAACCATATGATCAGGCAGTCGTTCACAAAAGATACTCGACAATAGACCATATTCACACTATCAACCAGGTGATAGAGAAATGTGCAGAATACAAACAGCCAATATATATAGCCTTCATAGATTACGAGAAAGCATTTGACTCAGTCCAAACCTGAACACTCATGTAGGCATTAAGGAATCAGGGTGTAGTAAAGACTTATGTAAAAATAATGGAATATATCTGTAACGGCTGCGCAGCTACCATAGGCTTCCATTAAAGTTAGCGATAAAATTCCAACAAGGAAGAGTGTCAGGCAGGAGACACGATCTCGCCGATGCTATTCGCCGCCTGTTTACAGGAGGTATTTGATGCCGCCTGGATTGGGAACAGTTAGGGATAAAAGTTAATGGAGAATACCTTATTAATCTGCCATTCGCTGATGACATTGCCTTGCAGTGGGACTAATGTAATGATATGCATATCATGGTCAATGGCATAGGCAGAGGAGAACGGTGGATATAAAATTAATATGCAGAAAACCAAACTAATTATCAACCGTCTCGGAAGGAAACAGCGGTTTGCAATAGGAAGCCAAGCGCTGAAAGTGGTAAGGGAATAAGCCTACTAAGGGCAAGTAGCGACCGCAGATGCGGAAATTAGAATACGAATTGGTGGAGCACATTTGACAGGTTGCCTCTGATCATGAATAACAGTTTACCAATATACCTAAAAAGTATATAATAGCTGTGTCTTACCGGTATTTATATATGGTGCAGAAACGTGGAGGCTAACGGAAAGGGTTCAGCTCAAGTTGAGGACAACGCAGCGAGCTATGGAAAGAAAAATGATAGGTGTAACGTTAGGAGACCGGAAGCGGGCAGATTGGGTGAGGAAACAAACGCGAATTAATGACATCCTAGTCGAAATCAAGATGAAGAAATGGCCTTGGGCAGGGCATTTAATGCGAAGGCAAAGTAACCGCTGGTCCATAAGGGTAACGGAGTGGATTCCAAGATAAGGCAAGCGTATCAAGGGGCGGCAGAAAGTTAGGTGGGCGGATGAGATGAAGTTTGCAGGGATAGGATAGCCACAGCTGGCACAGGGCAGGGTTAATTGGAGAGATATGGGAGAGGCCTTTTTCCTGTAGTGGGAGTAGTTAGGCTGATGAGAGTTGATGCCCTAGCCACTAGGCCATCGTAGCGATTACCTAGTGGTTATTGCCTCCGGCTCGTATGAGTAAGGCGCTGGAGGTGCGGCAGGTGCTGGGTGGGACGAGCTGGACTCGTAAGTTGGGGATCAATTTTTGCTGGTGAGTTCCCTCCAGTGGGCTTGCGGATGCCGACGCCAGTCGTACGAAACTGAGGGAAGAGCTGTTAAGAGCTGAAGGGTGTAAAAATATCTTCGTACCTTAGCAGTTTCCGTACCATGGGGCAGCCCTTGGAACCAAGTAAAAATGGAGTGATAAACCACTTCTGTGGCGCATAAGATACGCAGGCAGAATCGTTAACACGTTGTGAGGGCAAAGTAGACAAGACGATTATACGGCAGACGCTGGAGAGGCCGCGGTTGTGGCACGTGCGTAGAGAGCTTCGGCATAACGTATAGCCTCTACTTCGACCGCTTACCGCCTGCGCCAGCCACTAGTGCGCATGCGCGGGTGGCACTGATAGGCCAGGTGTAAGCCAGCGTCTGGTGCGCCTGGCTCCTCGCCGCCATTTGCGCATGCGCTTTGGTGACTGGCGGTGGCGGTAGACGACCCCTACTATGCTGAAATTGTTATACTTTTATTCTTGCTGCCCGGAAGCCGCGGCTGTGCGTGAATCTTGGTGCCGGATTTATAAGCTATTCACTCACATAAATGTGATATGCGACTGTTTTGTGTGCGTACCTAAAAATTGTTTTGTAATTATTTATTAGATCTTTAGCATTTACTGATTCAATTTTAATGCGTCGATGTGGGCCTTGTACGGAAATTTGTGGAAATTTTGAAAAAGAATTAGGCCGCCGCGTTTCTGCGTTGTGTTTCAGAAAAGAAAAGAAAGAAATAAGAAAAACTGTGCCGGTCTCTTTAATAAACCTCTCGAATGTTATTGAGGATTCTTTCTTCGTTAGCTAACTCCTCATGACGTTTGCTGGTTGTGATTGCCATAGACACTGTAGCCAAGACTCGAGCTCATTATGAAATGTTAAGGAAATTGTTGGCGATCTGTTCGAGCGTTGCTCTGCGGAGCCCACAGCAAGCTGCTGGTTCGGCGTAAGGTTAGACGAGGGTCCGATACAAGCATTGCCTCCCGGAACTACGCAGGTGTGGCAAAATGTCCTTTTTTTTTGGTGCCTAGCGTACCGAAATCGAGCTTTAGCGAAGACTGACGCATTCTATATGAAAACCGTAGTGAAACTGCAAAGCGAAAGTTGGCTCACTGTGCATGAAACTTTCCTAGCGCTGTTTCCTAAAACGTGTCCCGCTCGAGCGGAAATGTTTCTGTAGCCTGGAAAAGTCTGGTCGCGTTCAGTGGGAATTAAAACCGTCTTGATTTGTAGATTCCTCAGTTGGAAAGGAAAACCTCACGGCAAAAGAAAAAAAAAACGCGAATACAGTGAGCCAACAGATATCGGCACTAGCGCCTTAGACCATGTGAGGTGCCGCACTTGTTTCACGCAGGCTCCAAAACGGCACGAAACGACCTTGTAGCATTATTTCCGCACAAATTGCGTTAAATATGCATCCATCAAATTTTTAAAAGGAGGTCAGCGCGCTCTGTTGAACTCTAATTACGCGTAGCCTCAACCGTTCTTTTGTCCTTAGTAGCTTTCCGAGCTTTAATTTCGTCTTGAAATACATCAGCCGCGACAGTGAACGCTGCAGGGAAACTAATTGGGATCGCAGCTTCTTAATTGGGCGAAGAAGCCAGTCCGTGTCTGCCAGCGCTTCTAAGCGGCCCCGCGAACCAAACTGCGCACTACGTTTAAAAAAAGGCTAGAAAGAAAGATTTTCGGACAGAAGGATATAAGAGATAGCCTAGCACACCTGACTGAGGGAAAAGCGGGTCATTTAGGGTCTTGCAGCTCGGGAATGGTGCTATACTACTTCTCTACCGAGAGCTAACTTTTGTCGCCCCTGTTAAACCCGGAGACATCAAGTGGGTTGGTTGCCGTACATTTGGCGGCAGTCGAATTCGTTTTGTTTCGAGAGGGAGTCACATGGTAGGAGTAGTCACGAAGGTAGCGAGAAAGGTACATAGAGACAGAGAGTGGAGGCATGAAAAGAGAAGAATTACAACTTCGCCCGGCGCGGAAAATGTAATGGCTGGCGAGAGCTGAACGAGGTCGTTCTGTTCCGGCCGAGAATCGCTCCCGCCTCGTCTAATGGCGCTCAGGTTTCTTTCCTGCCGCTGCCGAGGAAAGCGGGCGAACAACTTCGCTCTCGGAGCGCGGAGTCAAAGGAAGAAAAGGCCAACAGCGCGCTCTTTGTCTTTGGTGGCCGGCGCACTCACCCTCCCCCTCCGCGCGGGGCCTTTCCGCCCGCTGCTGCGCTGTAGGCCCCTTAATGCCCGATCTGCGCATTTGTTTGGCTCCCATTAATCCTTAAATTGATGTGGAGTGCTCCGCTCGAGATTTCGGCTCAGCCGTCTTCTGCTCCGTCGTGCGCCGTCTTGGCCCGGGCCGCTCTAGCGACGTTCTTTATGTTGTTTTTTTTCTTCGCCGGAGCTGCAGGCTACACGGAAGTGTGCGGAAGGAAAGAAATCACGTTTTTGCGAAAAACTCGAGACACCTGCCTCTGCCCTACGCAGGGAGGAGGGAAGTGCTGAACTGAAGTAAAGCAGTGCATTGCATAAGACATAACGACTGCCTTCATAGATTAGGTGAAAACCAAGAGGGAAGGTACGCACAACGTCATCTCCGTTTTGAAAGTCCCGGACATAATGCAGCATAGGGATGTTATGATCAAAGCACGTGTGACGAAAACGCATTGCTATTTCCTGTTGTTGCATGCTGTGGCGTGTTAGAGCGGGGCTGAAGGTACAAGTTGTGTTCCTTTAGCCCATCGGTTGTAAAAGTATTTTAGGAATGGAGCTAAAAACTCTTAATTTGACATGAACGCTTAGAACGCCCTTTTTCCCAAGAGGAGATCACCTTCAGGTGTAGTCTCCAGCAGAGTCGACGCAATGCCGCCCCCGGTGGACCATAGTCCTTTACAACGGCGCTTGACAGCACCAAGAGTGAGTGGCACCGGTGACATCTTCGCCTGACGCGAACCGAGCACGATCTCTTTAACCTGAAGATGCAGCCAAAGTTGTATGGCGTAAAATCCTGGACGCCGGGCGTGTAAGAGAAGGCATCGCGAAACTGCGGCATACGCAGACATGCCGGCAGTTTCTGCAGTGTATGAACGCACGGTGCTGAGTTGAGCCATGTTAAAAAAAATTCAAACACAATGCCTTCACACCGTGCCTAAAGATGGCAGCCTACATGTTTTATGGCTGTGTCTTTGTTTTGTTTATGCCAAACAAGCCAGTAAGTCTCTACTCCGTTAAGTGACATTTAGTCGCTATGTCTCATTGAAGGGCCCCGTTTAATCGACGGCGACGATCCGGCGGAGAAAGTAATCGCCTTCCTCATCGAAACCAACCCAACTTTTCTGGCTCAGGTGTTGTCGGGCTTGCTTCATGCCATTTGTCTGATCTCTTGCCCGTGCTAATCTCAATGGGTCTTTTTTGCTTTACGGCTGTGTCGTCCTGCTGCCTGAATCGCACGAATGGCACGTAGGCGTCGGCCCTCATGTGGCAGCTTAGCACCACTGTAATCGAGCTCGCGCTTCTCTATTGCAGCGCACATTGTTTCCCGTCAGGCACTTCACTTTTTATCCGGAAAGTTTTGTCCAGCTGACAATGTGCGCTAGCACAGCGCTAATGAATTGCTAATACATGTGTAAGCAAGCGAATGACGTGAATGAAATGATTACGACGAGTGGCGTTCCAGCAAAAAGAATCAAGCGCAATCTTTGCAAGCCCCGTCAAGTGCCGTCGTGCACGCCACTTGAAATGTTTCCTTTTTCGTTATGAACAGGAAACTTCCGGTTGATTCATTCCGAATGCCTTCTACAAGTCTGTGCCGCGAAGCGTCCTTTAAAAAGTCACCAAAATTCCAATTTCGTGTTAGGTGCTTTAACTCGACCGCAAATTCGTCTGCACTCTCGTGCTCAAATTCAACTAGAATGGCAAAAATTCCACCTTTCATGAATGACCACGACGTTTGCGGACTGCAGTGTTTCTTGAGACGAACGTTGACTTCTTCGAATGTATTTTCCCCAGGAAGTACTGCAACTAACAAGTTATTTGGAACTTCACACTCCTCTGCGTCTATCACTGTTAATATAGTGGCAGCTTCTTTTCTGCTGTAATGTTATTGGCGCTGACGAAATGCTCAAAGCGTTATAAGATGGAGTCAAAGTTCTGGACCTTGGGGTCAAACTCTTCGATTCTACCAAGATGCGACACACCTTGGGTGCACAAAATAACGCAGTTACTTATCGAGTCGCTGCCTAGCTTGATGCGTAGTGTCCGGTGTACGCTGCTCACACTTGGACGTCAGCCGCTTGCCATCCATGTTTGCGGCTTCCGATGTGCATTGTCCTGCCCACCCCGGACGACGCTTGGCAGGCCAGTTCCGACGGATCCCGCTTTTGTCGCCAGAGAAGCGACTGCTACTCGCGACAGTTCACTAAAAACAAGTATTTGTTTCCGGAAGCATCAAGTTTTCTATACCTTAGCGTCACATCCTTAGCGTGCTGGCCGCATATTATCAGACACGCGCCGGCACGCTAAGCGCTCGTGCTTTGTTCTTAATGCCATACGCAGAGCCATACTTTCCATAACTGGCCCAGCAGTAGAGAGTTTTGGCACAGCTGGAAAGCCGTACGGCCTTTATGGTGACGCCTTCCCGCTGCTAGTTTCAGTGGTTGCCTAGATTTATTTGCCTTACGGTCGTAGTGAACGTAGTCAGCGTATTTACCGTACGATGATGCTAAAACTCTCTAATGAGCAAGAGTACTCACTGGCTTTCTCCACGAACAATGGCATGAAATGAGCGTGGCCGCCGCGTTGTTGCTGGCTGCTGTGGGGTCGGTGCACGGTGAATGGGATCAGCTTATGCACTGCGACGACTCCAGTGCTCGCTGGCGTTTGACTTCACGTCACAGTTCTAAGAAAACGGCGCATGTCAGGGACGCGGCTACCCGAACTTTGTCACAACTTCGTTATACAAAATTTGGAAAAAATGCAATAAAATGCACGTGGGCGCTTGTCAAGCAGATAGTCGAGGCGACGGTACTCTGGGATGCGCCAGCGGCCACATTGAAAAGTCCGTCACTGGGCATCGATGTCACCTCGTGGGGTTCCCGCGTGGCTTGTGGATTTACTCCATTTTGAGGTCTATGGGAAGGCGGGGTTTCTGCCACATTCTCAAGTTGTAACTGAATATATTTTAAAAAATTCTGTCTCATCTTCGCTGACACACCCTGTATATTTAACGCACATGTTTAGTGGAGTTTACACTTCTTAGAGTGGGGCTAAAAGAATGAATAAGAAAGTGTCCTGCCCGCACCGCCAAGGCACAACGGGAGCAGTGCGTGCAGCTCTAAGCATCTCCAGTACAGCTTATTAGAAAAGTTCGCGGATCCCGTGCTATACAGGACTGCGCGCGGAGCCCTTGCTGCACTGCTGTCTCATCATAACTCTGAGGAACTAAAGGCAGCCGGCAGTACGTTTGAAAGGCTCTAGCGCTGCAGTGCCGTGGCCATCCCCTGTAGAAGAGAGCGACTAATGTTCGGGTCTGGCGCGTGGTGAACTGTAAATTTTTCGGAGGAACTGTGCTCGCTTGAACTCTTTGTACAGCCAAACTCGCTGGTGCTGCTGTCTATGTCTATGCGTTTTCATAAACTAAATTTGCATTTGGTGTTTTGAACTCGCATCATGCAAGACGGGCCCTAAGTATTTCGCAGCATGCCTTGCCAAGCTGCTTGCGATCTAATGTGTCGTAAACAGAAATAAACGAGCAGTATAAAAGAAAGAAATCTAGAACTGCACAAGCGCTGTCTCTTTTAACTCAGATTCACAGAAGGTGAGAAACGACTTTGCCAGATCTATTTGAAAAAAATGTTAGCACCCCTGAATATCGGGCAGTTCTGTCGAAAAGGCCTGTCATAATTTCATTGAGTGATACCAGACAGTAAGTCAGACAACAAAACCAATGAGGTTAAGTTAACTAAAGGTGTGCTGTTAGGTTCGAGCGCCTTTCAAGCTCAGTGTGTGCATCGTTTCACCCTGCATCGAGGGCGGGCTTTGAGAACGAAACCCAGCAACTTAACTGACACACAGCTCTCGAACACAAATAGAAATCAAGCTCCCTAAACACACCAAAGCGACGACACCCTCTTTCTCTTAATGGAGTACAGATACATATCAGCCGGTGTATAAAACAAGATAACGGATTTAGGCAGCGTGCTCTGCGTGTTTGCTGTGCTTCTTAAGATCAATACCTGGCTCATAGGGTGGTGAAATAGATGCAAAGCTTCTAGTTTTTATCAGACCCGAGGGATACTAAGCCTCGGCGAAATGATGTGTAACTTAAGCACTTCAAAACTGTACTAAATGTAACTTAATCCCGTGATGGAAGATACTTTGTCGAAGCTTTTGAGCAGCTGTAATACCTCCGCCCACGGCCAGCTGAAACATTTCTTGCGTGAACACTAATCATTTTTTTTCTCCTCGTGCCCGGCGGCATGCCTATTATTAAACGAGTAGCTTGTTAACAACGCCTTACGCTATTTGCCATGCTATCTTTGTTCTTATTTTCCATGGTTTCCTGCCTTCTTATGTCATCTCGCCTGTCCTAATCGACAATATCCGCAGCTTGTTAAAAGAGCCTCGCTCACCGATGAACACTTTCAAGCGCTGTGCATTGTATGCGAATTTTTCTCTTTTTGTTCACACCCGCTGCTTCCGTTTTATTTCGGCCAATCTTCGCTCCTCTCCGCTCCTGAACGCGCTGGTGGGCCATGGTCGATAGCGCGTGACAATCACCGCCCGACCCCGCCTTGTCAGCCGGGCCCTTTGCCGCGCGAATGGGCGCTGCGACCGGGTCGTTACATTTGCGTGCTCGGCCGCTCGTGGCGCTAAGAAGCTTTCAGCAGCCGGGATTGTCGAGAGTGGAATAGGGGTGAGAGAAGGTTAAGGGGGGAGGTGTAGCACTTAAGGGCTACCTTATGTGCGCCGCTGTCGAAGCATCGAACATTGATAGTCCACTAAGGAGAGCCATCGTTTGTGAACTTTATGTTACCACACCTTTTCCCGTGCGAACGTTCAGGTGGTCGGCGTGTTTTCGGTCTTGGTAGCTGCTCAGTTCGTGTGAGCTCGTGCTTATCGGACGGCATGTGCTGGGGTGAGCTGATACTAGGTGCTGCAAGCTGGGATGTGTCTACATTAAAAGGACACAGAGGAGAACTCCATCCTAATTCTGTCGCCAATAAAAACCGAGTCTATGGCTCTTCCTGGCTGTGTTGATGTTTGTTCGACAGCAGAATGCGCGCTAATTCCAGACAAAATAGGATTTAAAATTAGAGAGGACACTTAAGTTCCACCTTAAGGGTATGACGCGATAGCGTAGTGGGTTAGGCTTTCCATTCGGACCAGTTTGACACCGTTAAACGCATTTTTTATTTTTATTTTCAAATGTTTCAATTATTTGATTAATTGCATACTCTAAATTTTCTTTATTACCATCTTCAAGCATTGGCTTTTTATTCTGATCATTTTGACACCTTTGTAGCCTCCTTTTTTCATTTTTTCATTTATTTAATTAATAAGTTAATCACTATGATTTAACTAACTCGTCATCGCCTCTAACACACAAATCAATCGTCAGTCAATAGAACCACAAGTTATCACGATACAATTTTTCTTACGCAGCGCCTGATTATAGGTCGCCGGTGCGAATCTCTCCCGCAAGCTAGGCTCTAACTTAACTAGTAAGTTTATGCTGCACGAAACGCTGAATCGTATGACACCATCCAGAACATTCTGCGGCGAACGGTTGGCTTAATACTATTTTTTTCACGCAGTTCCCAATTATTTGCGACACGTGGTGCCCACTACACCAACGGCTTTTCGTGAACGAGTCGGGCCGAAATGAACTCCGTGATCACCGTTTTAAATAGGATAGCGGTGTAGCCTAGCCTCAGAGATCCACAATGAAAAAAAATATGTTATTGGCGTCACAACAGTCTGCTTGCGAAAGCGGCCGGTGATTGGGGGGGGGGGGGGGGGGAGGGGGGAGCGACATGAGTGTTTTGTTGTCAGACCTATAACATTTCTAGCTTATAATAGCTGCGTTTCCAGTTAAATTAACGCCTGTGTAATTACAAATCCGTGATATATCGATTCAAGTCCGTTCAATTTGTCTTCATTGCCCCTTAAGATATGCCTGTCATACACGACACGAAGAAACAGCTCCTGTAACCTGATCAGCAAGGGCTGTTGCCATGAAACCAGGTTAGGTGAAAGGTCGAAAACCCACCGCGGTGGCTCAGTGGTTAGGGCGCTCGGCTACTGGTCCGCAGTTCACGGGTTCGAACCCGACCGCGGCGGCTGTGTTTCGGTGGAGGCAAAACGCTAAGGCGCCCGTGTGCTGTGCGATGTCAGTGCACTTTAAAGGTCCCCAGCTGGTCGAAATTAATCCGGAGCCCTCCACTACGGCACCTCTTTCTTCCTTTCTTCTCTCAGTCCCTCCTTTATCCGTTCCCTTACGGCGCGGTTCAAGTGTCCAACGATATATGTGAGAGATACACCGCCATTTCCTTTCCACAAAAACCAATAAAAGAAAGGTCGAAAAAAGGGCATGACTTCTGAATCATATGCGATAACGGCGCTGTTGCCAACGTTTAGCACGAGTAACTGAATATAAACTTGCCTAAGAGGGCCCCCGCACAGCTGTAAACCGCATTCCTGTATTTTATCTATAATGACTATAATGGAAAGAGTGATGTGACATACAGCAATTAAAACTTCATCTCCTAGGGCGCGGCTATTTTCAGTCTTGTGCTCTGATATTACTTCATTATTACTTTAAAGTTATTTTTATTATTACTTTATTATTACTTTTTATTATTACTTTATTATTAGTTTAAAGTTATTACTTTCAAGATATTACGTTAAAGTTATTACCTTCAGAACGGAGAAGTTGTAAACGTAGGTGGTCTCAATTTCTAAAATGAAGTCTGAGCGCATCAGTTTACAGTTAACTTGAAGCTAGGGACCAGCTTCGTTGAATTTTTATCTTCTGACGCGTGAGCGGTATTAGATCATTTGGTGCTCACAAGAGAACCTTATAAAGTAGATTGCTACAGTTTCATGATGAAAATAGTGCTTGATGACCTTTATGTGTTATTTTAAAGTTCGTGCATGTTTTGCGCGGCGTTCCGATGGAAAATTCGAGTGCAGGATGCGAGCAGACCAACTTCGTGCAAGCGCTGCTTCAACAGCAACTTGCACTCGCAAACGTTATCTAATAACCACGGGATTCTGTACACATCTGGAATAAACGCAAAGCGTTTTACATTTCAGAAATGTAATACCCATTTTCAGATAACGAGCTTAAATCTTTTCTTTATTTTTTGCAGTGGCGGTTTCAGAAGCCCTGCATGCAATTTTCGGCAGTGCTTGGCTGAATATGCATACCCCTCGCTTTATCTCTCTCTCTCTCTCTCTCTCTCTCTCTCTCTCTCTCTCTCTCTCTCTCTCTCTCTCTCTCTCTCTCTCTCTCTCTCTCTCTCTCTCTCTCTCTCTCTCTCTCTCTCTCCTCTCTCTCTCTCTCTCTCGCATTACTGGGTCCCCAAAGAGGGAACAAAATGACCAAAGAATTAAGAAATGCAGGACCGGAGAAAAGGAACCAGAAAGTGAGGGAGTATTTCCGGCTTAAAAGAATGGGGCTCTACGTTTTCCGCCTATGTAGAGGTGCCTGCCCGTGTCGCGCTTTTCCCAGGCATACACCATAAATCTCTCTAAGGCCATAAAGCGAGAGACGGTGCACACCTACGCGAGAAACAAGGGCAAGAAACTGCAAAAGAAAAAAGAAGCCTGGGCGTTTTGCCTTCGCTACCGACTTAGTTGAGGACACCGTAAAGGCAGCCGCCTCCTCTCACTTCGTCCTTTCCCTTTGTCCCTGCTGGAGGAGCGTTCGTTGACGAAAACTCCCGGGGAATATGAAAACGGCGACGTAGGAAGAGAGAATCTGCACATTTAAAATGTACACATACTCGCGCACGTTCAAAAGATGGAAAGCTGGACAAAAGAGGAAGATAAAAAAAAGGCAGAGAGAGAGAGAGAATAAGAGAGGGAAAGAGAGAGAGAGAGAACAGAATAAAGGAAGTACTGTACGGCCGAACGCGATTTGGTGGTGGAGGATTCCGTGCGCGTGCATCATGCACGAGCGAGCGTAATTATTTTAAATTGAGTTAGCTGCCCGAAACGTGAAGGAGTGCAAGAATAAGGCGAAGCAGTGTGGGTGCAGAATGAAGAAGCTTGGCGAAGAGGAGTTAGGCACAAGGCCCGACCGACCGAACCGTTCCTGGTTTCCTCGCGCGCACTCGCACTGGTGCCATTTTAAGCCTGTTTGCCTCCCCGCGGTAGTAACGCTTCTTTTTACCGCGTTTCTGGCTCGTTGAAAAATCGGTCGCTGGCTTGTTCGCGCTCCCCGTGGCTCGCAAAATAACCTTTTGTGTTCTGCCGCCGTCGCTTTTAAAAGAGGATTACTGGTTCCTAAGGGGAACACGGCCTAGGGACGGAAAGGAAAGAGACGGGGTTTTTGGGGAAGCAGCAGAAGGGAGAAAACGCGTGCACTTATGTGCGTGCCTTCGGCAGAGGCGAGTTTCCAGTTCGTCGCTTACAACGTGCTCGCATCTTAAAATGTGCTTTTAGCTCGGTTTTACAGGATTTGCACGTTGTAAGAACCAATCCAAGGCTTCTGATGTGGCCGTGGTGCTGAAGAGGACCAAAAAGGATGCTCGCATTGCACAGACACACGGCTTATCTTATTCTTTGCCGTTCTCACGGCGGAGGCAAAGTCAAAATGCCCCCTTGCGAAGAAATATTTTAAACTCTCATTTTTGATAGAAAACAAAAATTATAACGGGCGCATAGCTCGTGTGCACTTTTCGCCACGCTTTCAGAGTGCCTGGTTATAAATCGCCAGTTCAAGGGCCGGACTCAAATGACCAATACCAAACGGCACGAATGCAGAATCAGTGCTCTGGGACTAGACAGGATGGCAGCCCCATTTATTGCCTTCCACGTCTTTCCGACCAACGTGCATCAGCTGACGCAAGAGTTCTAGCCAGGTCATCTACGTCGCTATTTGCTGGGGGCAAAATATATCCTCCTGAGACACGCTCTCATTTTTCGGTTTGAAGCCCTGTGCTGTACGAAGAGACAGCCACTCTTGTAGGTTACTAATGTTAGGAGCCAGTAATACGCCTCTACGTTGGCGGGCGTTCTGCTGCTTTATATGTGAGGGAATGTTACCTAAGGCGGAGACTGGCTCTTGGCCACGCATTGATCTCTCTCTGTGTTCGAGCTCCGGCTGCTGATACAAAACGCATCCAAACTAATACAGCCAAATTTTTCAGCTTCTTAATATTCTCGGATCAAGACTCTAGTGCATCGATTCCACAGTCTCGCCAGTAGACTGGGTTGTTGGCATGTGCAATTGCATATGCTTGACAGCTCTGCCATTATTCTGTGATTAGATTATCATGTTGTACTTATACAGGTTAATTATCCCTTTGTACCGCTTTTCGAGCCACCTGCTTTTTAATGCGAAGAGAATGGGTTTGTTAGGTTAGTTAACGGCGCACGTCATGAATGTCTGGCACTAAACGACCTAGAAAGACGAAGAGCAACGCATATCACATATGTTTGTCATGTGCTGTTACTTGTCTTTTGTCGTTCGCCCTTTCACTATTATGAATGTCCTGAGCTGCTTTAGCAAAGGTACAAGGCAGAATATCGGTACAAGGCAGAATATCGAACACTTAGTCCGAAAATATCTTTGGGCCTCAGAGTATTTTATGCTTAAAAATAACAGACGTTTCTGAATTCATCAGGTATACGATACTGCGTTCAAGTTCTGCTATATATCTATGTTTAGTGCATGAACTACGTTTGTATCTTCAGATTGAAAGATCAATTCGGGACCTGGGCTTTTCGTAAAAAAGTGTAAATCATCATCGAAGCAGCTCGGAAGACAAAGAATAAGAGCTCGAGATTCACGCGGGCGCACACGGCTCACCCTTTCCCGGAACACGAAAACGAGTTTTGCTTGCACGCAGAGCAGCTCTCGCGTTTCGAAGAAGAAGCTGTTTCCTATTCGTGACGACCTCGAAGCTCCTTCGGCCCGCAGCCTTCTTGCGGACGCAGTCCGCGGCGCGACACCTGGCAGCACAATGGCGGGCATGGCTTGGACACTGCACCCAGCGCTTCTCTACGAGAAGTTCGGTCCCGTCCTGGTCAACTTGTGGGAATCGGGAGCCTTTGGTGCCCTGTTCCGACCAGCGCGGCGGCTGTCGCCGACCGTCGAGGCGGCGATCCATTCCGAACATGCCAGCGGGGCGACGCGTGAGCAGGTCGACCGAGACGAGCATTCCGCGCTGCGACTGTCTCTCGACTCAACGCCGACGACCGACTGTGCTCTGGGGCGAGCCAATCGGGAACCGGGTGACGACAGCTCGCCGGAGCCCAGCACGTCGCAGCAGAACGAGCTGGCCTTCCAGGGAGACATTTACACGCAGCAGAGGCGAGCCCGCAAACAGAGCGGACGGGTCCGCAAGGTGCGTCAGGCTCGCAGGATGCTCGAAGATGCGCAATGCTCACACAGGAAACGCCACCGCAGAAAGAGTTCTATCCTGGCTGCGGGCAAAGGGAGCCTCCAGCGAGGCCGTTCCCGGAGGCGCCATAGCCTCAGCACGCCGGCGACCGACGCTGCCGGCGCGATCCCTGCCAGGGAAGTCAGGATCGACCAGTCGACCACGTCCTCTTCGAGCGGCGCTGGCGAGGCAGAAGACGACGATGCCGAGGCGTCCTTCTTTCCGTGGGACAAGGACTCCCTGTCTCGCTTCAGAACTGAGCATGCTGCAGCTGGGGGCAAGGTCCGATCGGTGGGAGCAACGCCTCTGGCGCGGTATTCACCCCCACTCCGACGCGGTGGACCTTCTTTGCCGCCACTCACGCCCGACTTAAGCGACACGCTGTCCGCCGCCGCCGTAGACACTTCTGGGCCGCCGACCAAAAACGCTGCGTCCGCGCCCGCGAGCCCGGTGAGCGTAGCCGGTCAACAAAGCGACGGCTACAAGCCAGAAACCATGACGCCAGCCCTAGAGTGGTTCCCATCGTCTACTAAAGCCACTGACGAAATTCTGAAAGCAACTGAAAACCAAGAAACCAAGACTGAAGTTGGGAACTCGAAAGGTTCCGAAGAAAAGCGCATGGAAAGCGGCGCTGCAGCTCCGTGGTCCACTTCACTGCAGTACCCGCCTCAGTTTTCCTTGCCCACTGGTGAAGACTGGCTGCAGCTACCGGAGGAAACATCAACGTTCACAGCGCAGCTTAAAACAGAGAGCAGCGACATTTGTAAAAGTGCCACGTACACTGCAATAGATGCGTTGGCAAGTTCTGGCCCTGATGTGGCAGGCTCAAGCAGGCAGTTTCTAGGTGCACGACTGTTGCCGGCTTGTCAAGACATATCTATGAGCAGGAGTGTCAGCGAACCACGCACTACTGTTGCGTCACCTGCAGAAAAAACTGCTGCCGACAGCCAAGAGTCACAAACGTCCGCATCACGCACGCCCTTCAGAACGACCCCTGACTATCTATTCGAGGGAGCTTTCGCCATGCAAGAGGACTGGAGTCTCCAGCGACTTGACGAGACCTCGGATCTACATAAAAAAACATTCATGACACTCAGACCTACCAGGGATAAAGAACATGGTCCGGCTACAATGCCACCTGCCACAAATATCAACAGTGGAAGCCTGCCGGCGACAAAATCTGATGTGACAGTCCCGGCGGAAGCGGCGGCCGAATACGATGCAGACGCTTGCGATAAAGCGGCTATTATTAGACCACGCCACATGAAGCGCAATGATAGGCTTAAGCGGGTGCCCGAGGTACTGCACTCTGACTCCGTCAGCTTCGTGACCGAGTCCTCGCTGGGCTCCTTCACTCTCTCAACGTCGGGACTTCTGCTGGAATTCGAGGAGCAGGAGCGAAATATGAAGAAAGCGCCATGTCTGGCTCTGGTGGAGGTTGACCCGTTCCAAGCTGGGCAGCCCCCCACCATTCCCGCTTGTGCTGCGCCCTCCGGCATCCAGGTCACGGCCCAGGAAACAACTACCACTGAGACCTTGGTGCAAAGCAGAACCGATGAGCCGTCGTCTCAGGTTGATGCGCGGTCTAACGAGACAGTTTTCAAGGCTTCTCACAAGAAGAGCAAAGGTAAGACGAAGATGCACGGCCGCAGGAGCAGGGAATGGAAGCGGAAAAAGAAGCGGTCCCACGAAGCTGCCAGCCCAGATTACGCGACCTCCGATGGCAAGTTCGACGTGGAAGCTTCTGCGCTTGAGCGCGGCCAGTCAGGTTCCCCATCAGTCAAGAAGCCAGAGAAGGAGCGCGGCAAGCAACGGCCTCACAACACAGCTGCAGTGCATGCTTCAAGCACAGGCACTGATGCCTCGAAAGCTTGGAAATCTTTTGCCGCAACGCCAGCTAGCGCGCTCAGCGAGGATGACTTCGAACCAGACAGCCTATCGCAGTCCCCCAGTGGCGACCTGAAGCTTCACGTGAGGACGAGCACGCGCAGCAAATCGTCCATGCTGTGGCCGTTTGGACCGAAACCAGAATGATTTTACTGGCTCCCGAGTCGTCGAGACTCAGTGCTCGAATTAGGCACCATAAAGGAGGCGCGTGAGCCAATACCTTCTCTGCCGCGTCCAGTCAAGACATGCGGACGACATATGCACGCGACCCGATTTTTATCCGGCGCTGCAAGTATTTAAGCACGTGCTTTCTTTTGGTGTCGTTTTGATTCTACGGGCCGCGTTGGGCACTGTTTCCTCTTTTTCTAGTTTGTAACAGACACGCAAGTTCTCTGAACTCTCTTATAGTGTTGAATAAGTCACGTCTTTATATCAACGAATTTTAACAGGTTTACTTCAGTATATGCATAGCAGAGACTTCCTGTGTGCGGTCTCGGCACTGCTTTTGTGCACTGCGTTGTAACGAATCTCATCGCGAATATGAACTTTGCTGAGGTAGCTCGTATGTCTTCAGACTCTGCAACAGAGAGAATATTCTGCAGGAGCCGCAGAATTGTTTTACGTCGTTTAAAAGCGGGCGTTCTCCCCATTAAGCTGCGTCTAGCCCTTTGCGGCCAGAGGCTATAGGCACAGCTTATATAGCACTGCTTATGCGACGGGAAACTCATTTTGCTCCCTCACAGTGAATGTTTCGAGACATTGAGCGGCCAGAATGCACCCATTTCCATGCTGCTTAGGTGATCACAGTCAAATGAAGTGAACGGCGTATTCCATATTCCATGCTTTATTGAGCGAGCACCATCAATGCGATGTGCAAGTTGTAGGGACAGCACCATGTGAATTCACTTGTAATTTGCTTTGAGAGGATGCACTGCTAGCCTCACAACAGAAAATTTTAGCACCTACTCACCTTTACGTTTCCACGATTTTATGCCGTTGAATCTAACCGGCGTTATTCATACCTAAATATCTGGTTGCAGTTCTAAATGACCTTACAGCTAAGCAGTTTTGCTTATGGCACTGGGCCCCCTTCGCCCAAAGAGGAGGCGGCGTTTCACACTACGAACCAGGTCATGGAGGCACCTGTGATATTTCGACGGATCTATCGTGGTGCCTACTGAAAGAATTTGTGCCACGTAGGTGAACGGCGGGCAACAGAGTGGACGAACTCTTGGCAGCTAACAACGCCATCGGCCATGAAGCCCGCGCCTGACTTAGCGCAGCCCTTTGCAGTCTATAGTCTCAAACTCTCTAAGTCTGACATTCGCTGATCAGAGGTGCTTGCTGCTCGCTGCAGAACCGGCTCAATGAATGGTTCGAGGCGCGAATTATGGCCACAGACGGTGATTGGCCAGTGCACGTACACCAGCCAATCACGCACACCAATAATAGGCTAAATAAAGCCTTTGTGAAATTGGGTCCTACTCAGTGATACCATGTTAAGTGTCCACAGCATTGTCTAGCTGTAGTGAATCGTTTAGTACGCAAGTACGGCCCCACACACTTCAATCGCAAACCCCTCCCAGTAGGTGGTGTTCATACTAACTTGCACGAACACTTCGACTCGCGGGTGATTACGTGTAGTACATATCTGTTTTGGGTGAGCGCAAAATATTCCATGAGTGTCGATTGTACAAAACAGCCAATAAAATTGGGACACTTAAGCTCTGCTTTAAGGATATGCTACAATAGCGTTAAGAGGTTGATGTCCATATATAAAGGAGTTGGTCAATTTCCACTTTACATTCATAGGTCGCTGGGAGTCCTCATACCACTCCTTGCACAGTAGTGCAGAGATTAAGCGATGCGCCACTGCCATAGCTGCGATGGCAGGTGCTGCTACCAGTGCTGCTTGTACGACCCAGGTTGCTCTTCCCGAGCAACCTCTCGCGACCAATCATTAATTTAAGAGCCACCTTCCACAGTGCGTGGTTTTCTCACAATCTCGTGGGAAGTTTGTGATGACGCCACAAGGTTACGTGACCTAGGTGGCCCATCTACGATGTTTTTCCGGGGGGTTTTCGCTCACAACGCCAACGAAGCCAGATTTTCCGCAACGCGGGAGCCGAAGTTCTATATTTATCCGAAGTTCTATCTTTATGCGCACTTCTGTGGTCAGGGATTTGATATAGAAGTCAGTGCGTTTAATTATGAACGAAAACAAAACTGTCAATGTCAGCAAGAAACGGAGAAAGAAATAATCAGAAACAGCACTGCGCTGTATGCGCAGTCATCGCCCGTAATAAACTGCACTTGAAGGCAGTCGCGAATGGGGCCGCCTTCGGTCAAGCCCCCGTGGAAGGACCTTCCCGAGCGACCTTTGTGGCCGCCGATGCGTTGGCTGGTGTCGAAGGCGTCGGATCCGCACCGTCTTCAGCCAGGGCCTGGACGAAGAAATCCAACAAGGCCACCACTTAATTGAAAGGGGCTTGCGCATCCCGTATTGCCCGTATTATCCAGGCAGGAGGGACAGGTCACCTTGCGCGGCGGTACGCGTTTGTGCACATCTGCTGTGCGGTCGCCTCGTGCACGTGACCAAAGCAGTAAAATAACTCGCGGGATTTACGGGGTGTTCAAGATGATTGAGATGCGATCTTAAAGGGGCCATGCAACGTCTCTCAGGATTCACGGTAGATGTGTTCACTGCATAAAAGGACTTGTGTAGCATTCACATAGAGCATGCGTCCTTGAAACGGAGCCTGTGATTTGTTTATTATTTTTAAAACTCCGGTTTTCTGCCGATCGTTCATCGCGTAGTGACAGCTTTTGGAATTATTTCTCGCTGCCGTGACGTCACGGGACCGCTGACCGCCGAGGTGAGCGGCAAACAATCAGACGCTGCCACCGGCTACACAGCTCTCACATCATACCAGTGGGGCAGCTCCGCTAAAAATATAACTAGTCCCAGTGGCCACTTTGACGAAGTTTAATGATGATGGCATCATATGGAAGTGGCCAATAAAAACGGTCGCAGTTTGACATTATCGTCCGAAGAGCTGATTTTTTTGCGTGTTTTAGCTTGAAGTTTATTTTTGGAGCTGTTACATCAAAATTTTGTTACTGTGGTACACTTAGTTTGTTGCGTCGAGCTAGTGCGTTTATGAATAATCTCGGTGTTTGTAACTTGTCCACAGTTCGCTTTGTTGACTACGGGTGCATCGACACCCAGGTAAGCTCAGAATTTTTGACCATGGCAAAAGGCCAAATTTCAATACAAGAACCCTAAGGAAAGTTTCGCAACGGTAAGATCAATGAACTATAATTAGCTGCAACCGTGACATCACGTACACTAGTCATCTGTTCGTGCAGCTGCGCGAGCCCCTAGGCCATGCGCGTACATGGTTTCGAATTTCCCTTGCCGAATGTTTGCGAGTACCTTCGGAGACACTACTCGCCGTCTTTCCCAAAGTAAACAAACCGCGGCGTCACTACGTGACGTAATCAAGAACAGGTCTATAGTGTTAACCTGTTTTCTTTATTTAGTTTTTTGTCTTGTGGTCTGCGTGTGAAAGTGGGCAGATAGGGAGCGTCACTTTCATTCGCATGTATATTTGGTGCTGATGAAGCTAGCTCAAAAACATTCATGCGGTGTGGTGAGGAGTAATGGATTACCAATCGCTCTTGCGTTTTTCTTAACCTCGGTGAAAATCATTTCAGATTCCCTTTAAGCATGAGACGCCATATGGCGAATTCGCAATTAGAAAGATGACAGTAAAACTACGATTGCAGAACACTACGACGACTGAGAAAATACGCGTCATTTTAGTAAATAAGCATAAAACTACCAGCCCATCTAGTTGGGTGCAGAAAGTATTCCAGCGCTGCATTATAAAAACATATCCGCTCGGCTCTGCCTTCGTGCGGCTGTAGATTAAAAGGCGGAGTCTGCAGCCATCGCCTCGACAGTCCTTATCAGCCACACGCACCTTGATTCCCAGCGCCGCAGCGGCGACCACTCTGGTGAGCGGGAAGGGGTGTCCCGGTCGGCACCTCCCCGCGAAGTCGTCCCACTCGGGGTCAGCCACTCCGAGGCAGGTGGAGGCACCGAGCGAGCTGGTGGCGTTGGACAGGTCCACCAGTAGGTCTCGCAGCGTGCTCGCGGTCAGGTAGCCCGCCCACTGGGTCCCTCGCCGTGAGTACGTCCCGTAGCGCTTCACCTGCGAGCGGAGGAACGAGGGGTGGAGAGGAGGCAGAGGCCTCCTGGCGCATGACCAAAATGTATAGAGACTTAAGTATTCGTCCTTGGAACGTTCCAGATGTCTTGGTAGTGCGGGAGTCGTTGCGAGGAAAAGCGCCTTCTCGAAGAGAAGAGGTTCTCTAGGTCTAGTCTCAGGGTTAAGGCACAGTGCCGGTAGAATTCACTGGCCTCTTTACTTTACATGAACGTTTTATGCAATCCTCAAATGCACAGACTCGTCCGACTAGCAAGTTTCGTACGGATGCATCTCTAGAGTCCCTCGAGCGACGACGTAAGATTTCTTTCAACCCGAATATGTATGCCCTTTGGGAAGAGGAGCGGTGAACCGGTTTTAGCCGTTTGTCCGATAGATAGTTGCCTTAGTTGCCTCGCTCAAGTTTTTGCTTACTGGTGTGGAGGACTAGACAGTCCCTACGCGCCAATACCCGATAGTATAGTTTCAACTGATCGGCGCAAGGTCTTGCGTGGTGATGAAACACAGACATGTGGCTTTGGTAACTACGCTCAATTACAGGCGTCCCTTATGAGGGTGAGTGAGTTAGCTTAAATAGAGAAACTGGCAGTTATCTGAGTAGCCTTTGGTAGGTCGAAGCTGATACAGTGATCGAATCTCGCTAACCTTGGAGCCGACCCACTGGAGCTTGCAGACCTCGTCGAGTGCCGCAAGGCCCGACTGGGTGCCGTTGCCCAATGTGCCAGGCCCTCGGGCCGGGTCTCCCAGGTCCCACTGATCGCGGTCTTCGAGTGCCAGCGAGGTGCCGCACAGAGTCACCAGGTAGCAGGCCTCGTGCGACAGCTCGTCGGCCGCGCGCGCGTACCGCTCCACAACCTGGGAGAAGCGAGCACCGTTTTCACAGCCATTGCGCACATTATGCACTGCATCTGTTGCGATGATGGAATGTCTAAATGTAGGTCACGGGCACAGACGCCCTTAAAAGAGCATCACGATATTCTGAATATCCAAGCATTTGATGCAAGAGGTGGCTACTGTAATTCTTGCACCTAAAACATTTGTCCGTAAAGTTCCGAGACTGAGTCCATTAAAAAAATGCGTTTAACATTGAAATCATTTGTGCAGCACCCCTTAGAAATAGTGTCCCTTGCAGTCTATACACAGCTTCCAACGCTTCTTGAGGTCTTGGAAACAGTTGAAAAACGCTTCTTTTGTCAGGGCTGTCTGCTCCTTTGTCGTGGCGTCTTGAATGGCCTCCACGCTCCCCATCCAGCGACCTTTTAGGGCTCTCTTCACACAAGGAAACAGAAAAAATTCGCATGGGAAAGAGGTCAGACGAGTATGGCGGATGCGGAAGTACAGTAATGCTGTACTTAGAGAGAAATTTTGTAATGCTGAGAGCAATGTGCGGCCTTGCGTTATCGTGGAGAAGGCTCCATTGTCCGGATGCCCATAAGTCAGGGGGACGGCGTCGCAGTGCATCACACATGTGTTGAAGCACGCGGATATAAGACTCCTGATTCACCGTCAGTCCTTGTGACTATCAACATCGCCTTTGTTTTGTTCTTCTGTCTCCGCCCCTTTCTTGACGCCGGAGAGCTTGTGTACCGCCATTAGGCGCTCTGCCTCTTTGTTTGAGGATCGTATTGAAAACACCATGTTTCGTCTTCAGCAATGATGCCGCCGACGAACGCAGCATCCTTCTTTGCCTCGGAGAGCAAATCAGCGCTTACTGATGCCCGCGTGTCCTTCTGGTCCTGTGTGATGGAGTGCGGCACAAGTCTGGCATTCAGCTTTCGTTTCCCCGAGCTCTCACGCAAAATCTGGTGGCATGTTGGCCTACTAATGTCGAGAGCATCTGATAGCATGCGCACTGTAATGGTGCGATCTTGTTGTACGACTTCCCCGATCCGAACCACGTTGCCTTCATTCCGTGAGGTTGCAGGGCGCCCCTGCCTTGTGTCGTCTTCCACAGACGTTCTCCCCAAAACGAACCTCTTGTGGCACTCGAAAACCCGCGCCCGCGATAATGTCTCGTAGCCGTAAGCGTAATGAAGGAGCTCATACTTCTGTGTGGCGGTGTTGCCAAGCTTCACACAGAATATTATGTTTACACGCTGTTCGAGGTGTACGTCGATCTCTCTACATTCACTCACAGTAGAATGCGCAAAGGACTAGTGATAACGTATTTTTCTACATATAGTGCCATCTAGCCGCTACCACAGCAATTAACATAAATAGCTCAGGTTAGCCTGAAAAGATGGCGCTACGCATAAGCACAAACATTTGTTTTGGGGAATCATTTCTAGACAAGAAAATAAAGTCTCGAAACTTAACGGACAAAGGCTGTATTTACCAATAATGAACCAATGTGGAGAGAGCGCCTTATGTTGTGATCGCTACAGTAATTAAGAATTACTGACTTGGAGGTTATCAGAGCATGTGACCGATCCTATGAACTATTTTCGCTAGTATAGTTCGGCTTTGCTGTTACCGCGTAAATGTATTTATTTATTTATTTACTTATTTATTACAATATTCTCAGGACCGCAGGGCGTTATAGAGGGGGTTGGTGAAAAAAAAATACATAGTAAAAAGTACAGGCAGAAGGCAAAAAAACACGAAAAAATCATGATGCAGACGCTTGTTCGATGACACACTTGGTGATAAGTGGCTTGAAGGATGACGCGTCTTCAATGCAGGCGATATTCGGGGTTTTACTCAGTGCTAGTCTTCGGTAAGAAAGAATTAAAAGCCACATTCGTTTTACAAGTTGGGATGGCGGTTTTATACGGATAATCAGTACTTCATACATATGATGGTATAGAAAAAAAATTGTTTTAGTGTCTCGTTATGAAAGAAAATTTTGTGGAAAAAACTGAGGCGTGAAATATGTCTACGAACTGCGAAACTAGTCAGACCAAGTTTAGATTTCATTAAATAAACACTAGTCGTGCGAGAATAATTGGAAAGGATGAAGCGAGCTGACCGATTCCGACGAGATTTTAAGCATCGATGAAAATGGGTTGTGCGGGGTCCCATTTTGATGATGCGTGTTCTAAATTTGGCCGTATTAGTGTTTGATATAAAAGTAACTTGAAATGGAATCACAAACTGTTGGCTTTAAACGCGGCCACCGATGGTGATAATGACTATTGGCATAAACGTCTCATATGTGCCACGTTTTTCAAGGGGGATCACATTTCGCTATTACACAGCAGTGCGCGAGTCAGAGTTTCACCAGCAGAAGTGTGGACTAGATCCATCAGTTATTGAGCTATCGGCTTCGGTTACCGCTGACGTCTCCTGAAGACTTTTTTCCCGGAGAGTACTTGCAGCGCGAAGACAGATATGGGGAGGCGCTGCTCCTGCCTCGTTTTGGTCTATAGAGTACTGCTACGCGCAGTGCCAATAATCAGCTCTAATCGAATAACCAACTAGCCCACTGGCCGGCACTGAAAAGGCAATAAAGCGGTATGTATACCTCCTGCGAGTAGGGCAGGAAGGTGCGGTTGTACTGCCACCCGGAGGACCCATCCGGCAGAACGAGCACAGAGTGGCGCCCAAGAAGGTCGGCCACGGCGGGAGCGTCAAATCGTGCCCGCTGCTCCTCGTCCAGCGGCATCACGGCGCCCAGCGACTGGCCAGTCAGGTCAAGGGCCACCTGCCACGGAAGAGGGCTTGTCCTGAGATGCCTCCGCGCATGGTGGCGTCCGAAACGATAGCAACACAGGGCGGCCCCAAGCTATATACACAATCGTACATGTTTGTTTTCATTCATTAAAAAAAGACTGGTTAGGACTCTAGCGTGGCAGGTACGTTCGTCTCGACAGGCTTGGACTATGGCTTTAGGCTGAGGTTCAATGGGTCACCTTTATTATCCTGGAGCGCTATACCCTCACCCAAGGACAAGATTACAGCTTTCACCGCCGACAACTTCGCGTCGCTTTCAGTAGACAGCTGCCTCCAGAAAGGACTTGATCGCGCAAGAGGTGTGCGCCTACTGAGCTGCAAACTGTTGAGGTACTGAAGGGAGAGTTTCAAGTACACATTTATGATTGAGAAGGCTGCGCATATTGCCACACTGTTGGCAATTTACTGGTGCCGCCATGCAATGCTGCAGTACCCGCTGGTTTTCCTCGTCTTCCCCTGCTCGAGCGTGGGTTGGCTGAGGAGGAGGAGGAAAAAACTTTTATTGCTCTCTTAAGCAGAGGTGTGAGCGGCTTCCGGATGTCTTCATCCCTTCGGATTGGCTGAGTATGCCTGCTGTGTTAGTCCTGGTGTGCCCTTCTGCCCTTTCTCATAACGCTCGGCCGGCTCTCGGTGACAATATTAAACCACGCATTTAGCACGATTGTGTCACTAGAAAACAATGACAGTTTTTGGCTTAAATGGTCACTACAATAAGTCTCACTACACAAGAGGAGCCACTGCAGATGTAAGCGGCCAAAATCTCACCTTGAGGGGCGCGAGGATGCGGACCAACTGTCGCGGGCGCCGGGGTCCCTGGGGTGCCCAGTGGAGGAACAGGCCCTGGAAGCCGGACTCCTGGAGCCAGCCGATAGCGGCGTTCACCAGACGTCGGCGAGCTTCGGCGTCCTCAGCGGCACGAAAGAAGCCCCGGCTGCGTGGCTCGTCGCCGCCCACACACAGCCACAGACGAAGCTGAGTGAGTGCGCCACCAAGTTAGAAATGTACGCACAACTTGAACAATGGTGTTACACTACCAAGTGACTTAAGACTATGGGAAGGCATAGGTTCAGCACTGGCATTGTGTGCGGTACCAAATCAGGAGGTTTGGAGTATGAAGTGTACTCACACGGAAAAGCAAGATGATGCGCTACCAGATCAAGAAGGGCACGCACTTTTGTATGTATACAGGGACTAGACCCGGTGCGTACGACGGCGTATGATCGCTTTTAGACATTCTTCGTGCGAAGTTCAAGTGACTTTATTCCAGTTTTTCCCCTTTAATCGGAGTGAAAGAAGAGAGAGAGAGGTGCTGCAGGGGAGGGCTCCGAAATAATTTCCAACACCTGGGGATCTTTAACATGCGCTGACATCGCACAGCACTTGTCTGTCTTTCGCATTTCGGCTGCGTCAAAACGTGGCCGCCTGAGTTAGACAGCCCTGTCCGCAACCTATGTGCACTGTTTAAGGCTTCTGAATTCTAAGTTCTTCAAGCCATTCAAGCACGAGTGCCCTGTTGTGCAGCCAACTGCTACCTAACCCGACAGAAAATATAGGCTGCCTTTTGAATGTGGCTTCATGTAGGATATCCATGAGGAGTGTCTTTCAAGCCTGATATGGCTGCATTATCACAAATCCTGCTACAAAGGTGTTGCAGTGATGAGGCGCGGAGAGAGAGGACAGTTTTGGGCCAAGTGACTTGCGCGCACCCTGGCGTTGGTGAGGCGCAGTGCCGCGAAGTGGAGTGCCTGCGCCGCGTCCAAGTCGAGCTCCATGGTAGTTGGCTCCAGGCCCGCGCAGCACAGGACGATGTCGGTGCACAGCTGGTGCGGAAAAGAGGCGAGTCCGTAGCCCTGGCGTGCGCTGCTCGCATCTCGCGGCGCTGCGTTATACACGCAGAACATCTTGCGGCTGGACTGGTACGCGTTGCTGGGCAGAGACGGCATCGGCGTGCGCCCCGGTCCGACGCCGGGCTTCTGTTCGTGGTGCATCTGTAACGTAGCACAAATAAGAAGTTGCGGCAGATGAATACACAAAAAGATCTCGGTGCATCTAGCGTCTCGCGTTTATTTAAGCGCTCATATGATCATGCAACAGAAAAAAAACCTTAATTGCTTCCTGTCTGTTTTTTCTTTTCAAATATGCGCAAGCAAGCTATGCAGTTACTTAACTGGCTCGCTTTAAGAGCTTCGGCACATTGTTGCCATCATAACAATTCTCTAATATGGTCCATTATGTGCGACACTTAGAACCCAGTAATCAAGATTATTCAGAGAGGTAGCCAGCGTAAACACTGCATATCATCGACGTGCATTCTGTGCAAGATGAGCAGGCCTCTGGATTTCCTTGTGGGCTCGACAGTGTGGCTGGTTTCATAACGCCTGTGCTCCGCACCTCTTGACCACACCAGGGTTCAGGAGTGCTAGGAGTGCTATAGGGCTCTACAGCAAGGCAAAAATGCAAACGTAGTTGCCAGTAGTTTTTGACAAAGGCTGTAAAGATATGATTAGTTCGAATTTCTTTGCATGGCGTAGTAATAACTTTTTCAGGGTACGTGCCTACTGAAGGCACAGAAGTGGGCCTAAAGGATTTAGGACAACACCAGTGATGTGCAGAAGGCTGATCAGTCAGGCTGTTATACTGCACAGCTGAATCTTTACACAATGTACCTTGTCCATATTGGGCAACACTGCCGTCCTGCAATCTTCATTCAGTGCACAAGGTTCACTAGGAGTGAGAAATATCGCTGTTATGTAGGACTGCATGAATCGATTTATATTCAACATCCGTATATGCACTGTTGCGCTAGTTCATGCAAGTAGACATTGTATAGGCTGAGAGTTTAAAAACGTCATGAATGAAATTACAAGCTTAAGCGCCGTTGTTGCTGTTCAGGTTGTGAATTAAAATAGATTACAGGCTTCCTTGCAGTTCGGCAGAACAGAGCGATTTATTTTGTTAATGCCTACCATTCCATCAACGTGGACCACAGCAAAAATAAAAAATAAAAAAAATTTGCAGACGGTTTAGCATATCTAAGCGCGCAATATCGTGTAGTAGCACTGGTTACGGAAGGCAAGTAGGGTCCTTACGTGCTAAAGACCTTTAACCGAGAGGCAAGGTCTTTACTAATACGGCCTTTACGAAAATGGCTTCTGACGTGCGATGTCAGTGCACGTTAGAGATCCCCAGGTGGTCGAAATTATTTGGGAGCCCTCCACTACGGCACCTCTCTCTCCCTTTCTTCTTTCAGTCCCTCCTTTAGCCCTTCCCTTACGGTGCGGTTCAGGTGTCCAACGATATATGAGACAGATACTGCACCATTTTCCTTGTCCAAAAACCAATTATTATTTTTATTACCTAAATGAATTTACCTAAATGCCTTTAACGCAAAAGCCTTCGTTCTAGAGGTCTTTCCCCTGAAGGAATTTACCTTGAACGCTTTCGCCAAGGAGTGCCCTTCATCCAGGGCTACCCAGGTGAAGGCCTTCCAGGTGTGGCAGGTTGCCCACAGCTCGGTGGCCATGTGGGCCGCTTGCCACAAAGCAGGCTTCAGGGACGTATGCCCGAAGTCGGAAAATGCGCCTGGTAACTCTACCGCACTAAGAAAGTCAAGGCTACTGAACACTGTGCAGAGCTACTGGCTACAAGCTACTCAGACAGCTGCATGCTGCCTCCTGTACAGAGAAACATGCTTGAGGTGCGGCGAGAGCGCGCACCTGCTGCTGGTGCCTCTGTAGCCTGGGCTGTCGCTCGGCAGCCCTGGTCTGCGTCGAGGGGGGTCCGTCCAGGTTGAGCATGCGCAACAGCAGCGCCTCCAGGGCCACGGCGAGAGCCAGCAGAAACACCAGCACCGACAGCAGGCACGCCACCGAGAGTAGCACGTCGGCACGGGGATCCTCCAGAGGGCCGCCGCCTGCTTCCGCACCGCCGGGAGGGTCGCCACCCTCTGCGTCCCGAAGGCCGCCCGTGCTCTGAGAGATGCCTCATCCTTTTGTGTAACGCAGTAGTGTTAATTGATCGTGATGAAGCAGGGACTGGCGACTTTATTCGGCTTACGACCCCCAGCTACCAGAGAAACGTTCGTACTAAGCCGTGATGTATACGAGGCACAAATGCAAACCTCATAGATATAAAGTAAGCAAAAATAGATGTGGGTAATGTTTTCTAACTGATCCCTAACAACTTCGCGCCAAACAAGAAGGAAGAAGGGAGGCAGCAAAATAGTTCTAGACAGCCTCCTGGAAGTTCGATGTTAAACATCAAAGACAGACACCGATGCTGCGCTCATTCCATGACTTTGTAAATTCTTGGCTTAAAAGCAAGCCTTTGGGACGCTCTTGCATGCGTTGAACTACGACTCTTAAATAAACCAGTATTCTAAAGTGTGCAGTTGTAGTAAACGCGCGTCGGTTTCTTAGTCTTCAACCTGGATGGCTGCAGTGCATCCGGAGCTCAAGAAGAAAAACTCCCGGATTTTTCCCCATCCTTCATAGCGATGACATAATAGCGACACCTGTTCGGCCTAATTAGGTTCTGCAACTGTACAGCTCATACTTAAGGCGTGCATTGTTTATGCGCTCACGCTTAAGTTCTCGTGACGAATATGTGACAGGCTCTCTCTGCTGACCTGGAGACGGCAGGATTCTGCACCAGGTCGAAGTCAAAGTCGCTACCGAAGTCGCAGCCTGGGGCGAGGATCGGACTGAAGTGGGACGCGAACCCTCCGGAAGCGGCGGTGATGGCGGCACCGAGCTCGGTGGGTCCTTCGCCTCGTTGCCCGGTCGAGGTGGGCGCTGCGCGATCGCTGTAGACGGCTGCAGCGTACTGAGCTCAACACCGTCCGCGCAGGAAGCCCTCCGGACGTGGCTGCGCGTTGAAGCCATACTCTCGGCTGCCTAGATAATGGCGTCCTTCGCCGCCCTGCTCTTCTCGGAATAAGGACGGCGGGCTGCGGCCTCAAGCGTCACGAGCCTTCCTTCTTCTGCTTCCTCGCCTCGCGGTAGGGCAGCTTCGCGCACGTGGTGACTTCTTTTTTTTCTTTCTTAAATTCATTCTAGGCCTTTCTCGCCGCATTTTCGGGGCGCCACTTTTGTGTCGTACTGCTGCGCTAAATTGAATATTAATTTATATCGAAAATCACCTGCATAACATTACCCAGCGCCTATATACTCACAAACGTGCACTGCATACATAGCCGCGTAGGTAAAGAGGATAAGGTTATCTACATTGCGCAGATGAGATTGAAAGCAGCAGAGACGAATAAGTAGAAAGGAACAATGATCGGATTTTACAGATGCTTCTCAGCAAAAGGAAAATGCAGCTATTGACATTTATTCCAGGTCTCTTGATTGGAATTTCTCCCTTCGGGCCCCTGATTATACGCCTATATTCGCTGCTGAATTTCTAGCGGTCCACTTGGCCGTACATAAAGTCCTTTGCAACGTTAGTGAGGTCATTATACTTGCTGACAGCTTTTCTGTCCTGACTGCAATCGAAGGCTCGAGGAACTGCTGTGCCGTTCCCTAAGATTTTTTATTCTACCTCATGTGAAGAAGTGCGCTTTCACTGGATACCAGGACATTGCGGCATTGATGTTAATGTGATGGCTGATTTTTTAGCCAATTCTGCCCTTTGCGGACCTGTGGTACCATTTACTCTCAACACTGTGCTGTTGACAACAGCCCGCTTCCAACGGTTCCTGCAACTGCATTCCTTGAGTAATGAGCCCCTCCTTGCTGCAGCGGATTTTCAACATTTGGCTTTCCCTTGAAGTGTGCGCTTATGTGTTCACGGCAATGCGGGGTATTTATGACTCTCTTGCGGTGCAGGATTCCACGGCTAAGTCTATATTGGTTCCGATCGGGGTTCTCTCTGTCGAACCTTTGTGCAGCATGTGGCGAAATCTAAACACTAGTCACTTTCTCCTCTCCTGTCGATGGTTTGCTGCTCAGCGAAAAGCTTATCTGCAGGTTATCCTTGCTTGGATAGGGCTTCCTCTTTCTATTCCGTGTCTTCTCTTTTTTGGGGCAAGCGCCAGGGGATATGTCTTAAAACCAGTCTGCGATTACCTATGTAATTTCATCATTGCTTCTTGGACACACCTTTGTTAATTATGATTCATAATTTTTTTCATGCACAAAATTCAACCTCGATTACCTTAAATGAATCCTTGTTTCACGATTGTTTGTCTGTACAAGGCACCGTGGCCAATCCCCAAGTGTCGGTATGTGCCCTTCCTTTTTTTTTCAACTTATGCCTCATGGCACGCTTCTCGAATAAAAAAAATAAACAACAACGACAAATATTTAAGAACCATTTGAGATAAGTCCTGATGAATTTTTCTCCTCTTTGGATCTGCACCAAACTCTGGCCAAATCTCCACCGTCGGGATGTGCCCTTGCTTCCGAGCCAAAAACAAGAACAAATACTTCCTCCTTAACATTGCCATCATTTCGACCGCACTTCATGGCATTCCTCAGGAAACCCTGGCCAATCCCCCCTCGTGGGTGTGTGCCATGTCATCAGTGGCGAACAAGAACAACAACAACAACGGACTAGTCGATGTGACACTGACGCTTGAATACTTTGTGGAGCCTTCAGGACAGAATAGGTGGACACAGTAGCCAAAAACACAAAAATTTGAGCTGTAGTGCTTTGCGCTCTAACGTTTGTGTCTCTCGTGGTGTATGCGTCCACGCATTCTTACACGATTTAGATAGCCTCGTTGAAATATACTACCTTTTATGGGTTTTTAGTGTGAAACTCTGGCTGTTGCACCCAACGTTCTATGGGTGTATCTGCAATTTATTCAAATAGCTACTGTTTGTGTATGGCTGCCAACGCAGAGTAACTCTCAGTATGTCAGTTTCCAAGCAAGTGGTTGCAAATAATTGTGAACTTTTCTTCATTACCCCACTTGAAACTTTGTCAACACTTAAACATCTCGTAAGGCAAAAACGATGCAAAGCAAGAAAGGACGGTACAGAACAACCGCTGCTGCCCTACGTCTTGCCGCTCACTGCCGCCTTCCCACCTGGTTTATTTGTTACGAAATCGTGCGCCAATCGTCCTGTCATCCAGTGCTTCTGTGACGTGTCAGGTTCGGGAGAACGACCAGTGCCTTCTGACAACAAAAGGCCTCTGCACTCCTTCTGACGTCACGGCACCTTGCCCGATTGACCATACCATGCCATGGATTTAGACCACAAAGCTCAAAGAGCGATGACTGCCAATATAAGAGAAGGTCGCCATAGCCTCTTGAGCCTTGTGGCCTAAATTCATGTCATGGTATGGTCAAGCGGGAAAGGTGCGGTGGTGTAACAGGAGTAGTGCAAAGCCTTTTGCTTTCTAGCAGTCACTGAGACGCCATGTAAACAATGACACTGCTTACGAAGTAACTGGCTACATGCCACATCATCCCTTGGCAACTTCGCCCAGTCGTTAAAAATAAGGATCACACATGCCCTTGCCGACGGTGCCAGCTTTCCCAGTACTACCTTTACATTTCGGCGTCATGCGATGATCATCATTTCAGGGACGGTGTTACGTCAACGCTGTTCTTTTTGTTCGAATATCCCCCGTCTTCACGAGCGACCGATCACCTCGTTAACAAAGACACCACACCGTGCGGATAATGATCGTCCAGAAACGAAGGGCTTAAAGAATATCAATGACATTGGTGTAGAATCACGCTATTATTCCGGAACAATGGCGCTGTGCGTGACATGGGGAGGAAAACCCCACCTCCATGTATATTTCAGGCTGTTTCAGGGGAAATGCCCGCGTCGATGAGCGGCGTCCGGTAGTCAGATATGCCCGTTGATAGGGCAGAGGAACAAATCAAAATCACTGCAGAAGCGTAAAAGCTAACTCCTGCATCAGAAAGCTCGAGAAGCTCAAAACCGTGCCCTGAACGCTTCTGTCCCGACAACTAACTGAGCTAGCGGGTACACTGTTTCTGTCGGTGACATCGCCCGACATACGACGTCTCTCTTGCCTCGCTCTACTCTAGTGACAGCCCAGGCCCACTCAAGCCTCCATTTGTTACAATAACGGGCTAGAGGAGGGCGCCCTAGGTTTACATTAACGATGCAGGGTCCTCCCCCAGCTGTCGAGTTGAAGCTTGCGCGCCCCACCGCCGGCTGCGCTCCTTGACAGGCCAGAGGTCCAGACCCACAGTCACGCCCTGCTCGGACACCTTGTGATGCAATCCCCTCGGGAAAGGAAGACATACGAGCGGAACGGGAAAGGCGGGTCGCTAGGGGGAGGGGGAGCTGCGCAGGTTTGCGCGGGCGACCTGCGATATGTGCCGCCATCGCGAGTGCCGTGGTGGAACGTGCGGGCGCACTTTGCGGCAGGCGTGAAGCTTCGATCGGTCGTTGCGCGACTCCGACAAGCAAGCCTGCTTAGCGGCTCGCTGCCTGCAGCTTGGTGCCGCGTCGAAGTCCCGTCGGATGATGCAACTCGGAAATACGCGACAATACGGCCCGGCGCACTGCGGCTGTGGCTAAGGAAGTTAGTTTCCTATGGAAGAAGGTTTCTCAGCAATTCCGTTGCTGTCGTATGAAGCTTCGTCGGTCATTGGGAGACAAGATCAGTGATGAGTAGCCGAGAGGGGTGCTGCTAGTTGCTGGGAGGTGGCGCATGTTTACGCCCACTTATTCTAGATAAGGTTGTACTGAAGCCCCCCCCCCCCCCCCCCCCCCCCCAACACTTTTCTTCGACCGATTCCGCGTTTATAAAAATCACACGCCAGCCATTCTTCGTCACTTACGTTGAATGAGACGGATTTTGCTTCCCCACTGATAATGAAATGCCGTGGTTGTAAAATTTTCTTGATCGAGTGGAGAAGAGGGCGCGCTTACAAGCGTGTCTTAAAGAAAACATAAAACAGGAGTAAACGCACCACGTTCATAAATACTTGGCGCATCTAATCAAAAGTAATTTTCAGGAAGTAACCCGTTACCTTCCACATACAGTATTGTGGTGTTTGAGTCTGAGACTACGTGTTCTTGATAATGTGGACAGTTTTCATTGTTTTTAATGCTACTTCCACCTTATAGTTAGTGATAAAGCCAAGATCCTCACCTATTGGAAGTATACGCCGCAAGAGGCGAAGATAACCTGAGCTTACAGCTGGGCAAGTATTTTCCATGAACACTTAACATTCATTAGCATAAACGAACAGTTGCTAAATGAACTTGAACTTGAACTTGATCTTTATTTACCAGAAAGGCTGGTGGGTCACCCGGGCTAAAAGCTGTGATCAAACAGCTTGACGAGGCCCCGGCAACCCTTACAAGGCAGCATAGACAAGATCACTAAATAATGATAATACTAATAATAATGTTGAAAAAAGGTTAACATGAAATATTGAGCTTTACAAAAAAAAAAAAAGAAACACTTAGAGGTAGGTCGGTAGAAAATGTGTACACAAAGACTGCATTTTTTGTTACAGATTGACACAAATCGCATGAATAATGAGAAGGAATCTTCGTGAGCAATTGGAGGGAACCTGTGAAAGAATAAGAACACTGTAGCGAAAAAAAACTGCATTACAAATTGGAAAAGAAGCGGTAGCAGTTCAACAGGTGTCAAACATTTGATGTGTTGATATTTGTTTAATACGGACGGAAGATTATGACGTAAGGACTGGAGCTTGTAGTTGGTGCGGAAAAAGGCTACGAGCCGTGTGTCTTTACTGCGTGTGTTTGGGATGTTAGTGTGATGCTGCAATGGACCAACAATTGCTACAAGTGACCGAAAGCTGACAGGTGAAAAATAATGTGAGCGTAAGAGTCTCTATTCATACATACAGTTTACATGAAGAATTTTGTACTGATGGAAAAAATGTAGGGTGGAAGATAGATAATCAAGACAAAATATATGACGAATAGCCATTTTTTGTAGCACGAGAATTTTGTTTAGGTTCTGTTAAGTTGTTAATAGCTACATAAAGCTGCAGTAATTAATTTGTGAGGCAAACAAAGCGTAATATATTTGGTTTTATATTTAGCGGAAGAATAGCGCGTGTACGTGTTATTGCCCCAGTTGCAGAGGAAAGCTTCTTACATAATTTCTCAACGTGGATACTGGTCACCTGCTGTTTGCGTGCGGTTTGTAAATGAATATTTCGTCATCGGTATAAGCCGCAATGTTAGTACACGGAAGACTAAATTTTTTTAGGTCTAAACTGTAAATGCTCCCTTTGGATATTTGAGGTAACCTATCTGCACGTGTCGCTTAGATGTCAGCTCACTGATAGAAATGACCGACCTTTGCGTGATATGGCTGCGCTGACGTCAGATAGGCCGCCATGTTGGAAAACGCGAATAAGAAAAAAGGCACGCTTTTATATAATCCACTTATCGCAACCGGCTCCAATGGCAACTCTGGAAGCGATTAACCGACCACTATCGTGGAAACCGGGGCTTCACGTGAAACGCATGTACAGACTTGTGGAGTCGTAAGGAGTTCATTAACAGTGGGAACTTGAGCCAGCCGTCGGAAACCTTTCGTAGCAATTAATCCGGGATTCAAGGTGGTTGAATCCTGCACGTCGTTCTGAGTCTTTTATTAAACTACGCAAGTATGATGCAATCGCAATATGCGGTACCAAACACGTCGCTTCTGTGTGACAACGCTGCCTCGCGTACGTTCGTAATAAAGCGCTATGTGCAACGAGTCCTCACCTAAGAGCTCCATTATTATCTAGCAAAGCTTGAGTCTCAACGCTTTGTTCGCGGAACGCTACGAAACGAGTCTTTCAGTTTTACTAACTCATAACATTGTTGTCCAGCATGATTGTTGCGTAACAAACAAAACGTGGATAATGCCAATAGTGACGGTGCAGGCTCACTGTTGTTATCATGTTCGCAGTGCAGTTCGTGGGTAATCCTAGACTTTGCGCCGCTTTGCAGTAGTGATTACAAGACTCCTCTTTATCAAACAAGGCAAGATATTGATCTCACGAGCCCAACGCATAAGGCTTGTGGACAGCGAATCCGACTCCCTCGCCTCTGTGTTGGAAAGAAAAGAAGGTGAGGAAGAGAGTGAGAAAGCAAACAGAAAACGAGTGGTTTTCGAGTAAAAAACCCTTATCTATATTTCCGTGTTATTTATACAGTGAGGCAGCACTTCGTGTCAACATCTCTGGACGACGAGAAGCGGCACCATCGTCGTTGGCAGCGCAGCTCAGGCAGCGGCGAGTGTGCGTACACGCCGAAGCTAGACTGGAGCAAGTCGCCGCTGCTTCTGCTTGTCGACGTATCACCGCAGTGTTGCCGTCCCCGGCAGACGGGCTTCGCGTACGGAGCCAGGAGGCCGCAGCGAGTCTCGGAGGCAACGGAGAAGGAGGGGGATGATGCAAGCCCGCGCGCGGCCCTTATCGGTGCGCGCGTCTCCAGGCGATGAGTAATGGTCGAACCGGGGCTCGCAGACTTCCGGAGGCCCCGGCCCCGGGCTCCATCTCGCCGACAGCTGATAAAGGCTGTCTCCTTTTCGGCAACCCGGCGGCCGGGAGACGTCGCCGAGGAACCTTTGCTCCCTGCTGCAGTTCCGCGGGCGGCTGCTGACGGAGCGACACTGCGCGCCGGGAGGGCGTGTGCAAGCCGAATGCAGTGCCCCTTTGCTTCCCTGTTCGTCGGCGGTCGCATTTAGTTGTCGGTCGGTCCGCCGGTCCCTCAGCCTCTTTGTTAGGCCTATACTCCGCTACCAGGCCCCCTGTAACGAATGATAGAAAATAGGTAGAGCTTCGCTTTTTCTTTTTCGGCGATTACGCCTCGCTCCGGCGCTCGCTTTTAACGAGCGAGAAAAGTAGATGACTGGCCTCACTTGTCGCCCGGCGCCTTACAAGTGGATGCAAAGCAGAATGAAAGCGTTTTCGACGCGCTTATTGGCAGCCCTTATGACGCTTGAAAACCTTTCTTTGGCTGCCGACATCTCCTAGCGACAGGTATATGTTTACGGCTTTGCGACCTGCAGAATAGAGAATGAATAAAGAAGAGGAAACAAACTAGATTTGTAAGGGAGAAAGGACGCTGGGTTTCCCTGGTGACAAGTTTGTTCGTCATTGGTCAAAAATAGAAGAGGAAAAGATACTTTCGGACTCCACTTTTCGGTGGCAGGTACCGCCTTAAGATTTCATACTTTCCACGTAATCTGTCATGGCGAGTGTACTGAAATGCGGTTGCGGCTCCAAGAAGCACTCCGTCGAAGTGGTCGGGGGACCAGTTTGAGCAGAACAAAGCCTCCTTCCACTGCTTCTGTGATGGGTTTTATATATTGGGGACTGCCATGTTGCGATGGCAGCTCTACGAGGTGTTATATTGTGCGGCCACTTTACCGCAGAGCGTGCAGGTGGCCCTATCGGCTGTTGGATGGATTTTGCTGAGAATGTGTAAATTAAGGTGTTTGTCTCCATGCGGTTGGCTGTTCCTTTGTGAACTGGCTGTGAGGGGGGGGGGGGTTGCAGTTACTAGCCAGGCCGGCGTGTCCTTGGGGCCTTGCTGTAAGATTTGGAGGGCTGGCTTGTTAGTTTACCTACTCCTGAAGTAATTTCCGAAAGGCCACTTCGGAGTCCGTGACTACTGTGTGGCGAATGGCCCTCCTGGCGCCTTCGAGAGGGCAATGGTATCTTCCCCGCTTCCAGCGTGTTGTCGCAGTTGACGGTTACGCTGGTGATCTGCTTATGAGTGCAATAGACCACCGAGGCTACTGACGCTCTGATTCCTGGGTAGGTGGACGTGCCTACTTAGACCGTATGTGCCCTTTCGCCCCTGGTGTAGTTTAGGGTGCATGTTCCGGGCGAGCGTCTGGAACGAGAATGCCCCTCGCAGCTCACCTGAGATGATGGCCGTTTCCAGAATTTTTTCTAATTCTGTCAGCCTAGCCCCGCCTGGCCAGCAGGGCCCTGCCCGTTGCGGCGGAGAGTAGGCGCTCCTTATAGCACAGAAGAAGCGCTTCCAGGAGTACTTTTCACATTCTGATTTATGAGTACGTCCACCAAAAGTTACGGCAGTTTCATCCAGAGATTTGCTTTCTAGAGTAAACCATCTTGCGTCTCATACACTTTGCATCTGATACCGCGCAGGGTGCGAGTACGCTTTGAGAAATACATACTTCTCAGAACTGGACTATAAATTTTGTCACCTATTTTCTCTAACGTTTAAACTTAGAAAATTTCAGTTATGAAAGAGAGAGAGAGAGAGAGAGACAATTTTATTACGACGCAGTATTAAGTGTCGAGAATGTCCTGCGCCCGGCTCACCAACGCCAAATGGTCCGTCAGCTGGTCCAAGGCAAACCAGGGCCACCACGTCAGGGGCGAGGGGTATGGGCAATGGGGGATTGAATGGCAGCGGGGTAGGAGAACAGAGAATGTTCCAGAATAACGTATACGGACCGTTTAGGCACGCAGGGGTGTGTCGGAGACGGCATAGGAAAGAACGGGCAGGGTTGAGCAGCAGGCTCGTAGCCAGGATTTTTGTGTGCTAGCATTAGATGTCTCGCTAGCGAAAAAGCCATCATGTCTGCGGATCAAGCTTCTTTCACTAGGCGGGTCACTAGCGAAGAAGCCGTTATGTGTCCTAGTGATGCCTGGTGGTGTCCTGGTGAAGAAGGAAAACAGGTTTTGTGGCAGCTGCAGATACGTGGACGAGACGAAACTCGTGCACGCCAGCTGCAGCCAAGGGGAACGCAGGGCAGCGGGCCTGCTGCAAGCCTAGCGGAAAGGCGGAAACTGCGTTGCGGCAGCTACCGATAACATTGTCTGTATAACCGTCATAAGAAAGCTATGCGAAGGGTCCATGCATATTGTGCTTGAGCACCTACGTTGCATTTAATTTAACGAAGTAAATCAGTGGTTATTTTTTTCGGCAGGACACCAAAGTAATTTTTGTATTCGCGAAGAAGGTCGGTTGCAAGCCCAGCTAGAACACATATAAATAAATTCGAGGGAGGGGTGCCAGACACCATAGGGCTGGTGGAGAGTGCATTTACGTGGATGCGCTGGATGACTGGTAGCTGGTGGGGGGGGGGGGGGGGGGGAAGGTTGAGAAATTTGTCAGGAACAGCAAGGGTAAATATGGGAGGCATACATTTTGCTGCATTTCGAACTTAGGACTGCATGCAATGGCGATGTACTGTACATAGGAAAATGGAAGATTTCCGAGGTGCGTGAGAAAATTAGAGCCCTCGGCCTTGCAGTGTGTTCATCCGTGACTTTGTAGCGCTGTCACGAGTGCTAAGAGGCGCCTAAAAGTAATACAACACGAGTTGAAATGCACTTTAATCTGTTTATGTGTCGCAGAAAATACGGCGTCGTCTTCGGCGTCATTAACCATGAGCGAAAAATCCACAAATAATCCCCAGAGAAGCAACCTAGGAGGTAGGCGGCCCACCTAGGTCATGTAACCTTGTGGCATCATCACAACCTGCCCACCAGATTGTGAGAAAACTACGCACTATGAAAGGTGGCTCTTAAATTATTCATTGGTCGCGAGAGGTTGCTATAGAATAGCAACCTGAGACGCACAAGCCCCATCGGTGGCAGCACATGCCGTCCCAGTGCAGTGGCGCGTAGTATAACCGCTGCACCACAGCGCCAGGAATGACAAGACGATTCCCAGGAATCTCTGAATATCGTGTAGACGATGAAAAATTCTGCATATATAGGCATTTACCTCTTAAAGCTACGGCGTCAAACCCTTAAGGTGGAACTTAAGTCCTCACACCATTTTTTTTTTCTTTGGCTGCAACCGTACAATATGCTCTTTATGACTCCCTTCCTTTTGAAAACGCCTCGAAAGGCAGCAAACGACGCGACCTTTACTGCTCTCATTTGATGAACAACACAGGTTCAAAGCGTAATCCATAAACAGCTTTCCACACTGCCGAACCTCCTCCAACGGCCGCCGCACTTCAATACTATTGCCCAATATAGCAGAAACATTTTCCATTGCCGGGCCGCAAGAAGATATCTAAGCGAAGGAAATTTCCGTGATCTAGTGAGGTTTATGTCGCAATTTTTCTAGTCACACAGATTAAAACATATGCATTTGGGCTGTCTAATGCCAAAATGATATACGGAGATTCCCGGTATCAACAAGTGTATATCGTTAAAGTTTAAAGCAATCGTATCCTACAATTTCTATCCACCCTTCATGTTCGACACAGTTTCGTTCGACATAATCAGGATTGATCCTGCACTTTATACCGACTCGTCTTCTAGTCTTTGAACGATAGCTCTTGAGTGGTGCTATTTATCCAGGGAAGATGTGCGAGCTGATAAACAAAAATTCGAGTGAGCGCATGCGCGGAACTCTCGGTCTCACTATTTGCTATCAGTGGAATAAAAGCTGAATGGTATGAGCGCATTTCGACGGCTTCAACGCCGGTGCATGTAATTCGCTCGTGAGCGCGTGAATATAGCGCACTTGCGGAGTCCACTCCCTCGCGCTACGAAGCGCACCAGTTGCAAGACGGCGTGTAGCACTCGCGGTGCCGGCACCGAATGGTGGGGAAGGTGTTTCACGCACAAACTCTGAAGACAGCAGCGGCGACTCGGAGTTCCTACGGTTGTTGCACAACCGCGCAAAGAAAACAAGGCATGTGCGCGAACCTCGACTACATCGATGCCCCGAAGGTTACAAACTCGGTTCTCCGCACCGCGAATCAACCTGGCGAGAGGCCGAACGCGCCGAACGAAGGCAGTCGGTGGCCCGACCTGCTACACGGCCTCGAGAGGGGATCGTTGACAACGACGACGAGTGAGGGGCGATGTATTCCATGTGTGCCTCTCCACCTGACGCTCAATAAAAGTGTGCAGTGCAGTGAGAGCTACAACTGGCATCATCCAATAAGGAGACGAACTCGCAAAGCTCCTGGTGCTTGAAGCGGCTTAGGATTGGCCGGAGTTCGCGCACTAGGAATAGTGGCGTACGTTGATGGTGGAGTCTACGAAGTGCTGTTGCTTACAAACAGGCCGAGTATTTTTTCTAACAATTCCAAACCAATGTCATTCCTTTTCACTATTCGGGACTGAATACCCCCCCCCCCCCTTTCTCTCTCTACCGCAGCAACAAGGATCGACGACTCTGGAAGGCGAGTTTCGTAACAGCGGGATGGAATTTGTAGAAAAGAATGCCCGCTTCAAACATGTCTTGAACAGCGGACGCCGCCGTTTCGTCCCCGACGCTGCACTCTTTTGAAGGTGTAGCTGCCTCCGCTCGGGTCCAAGTGTGGCGCGTGCCGGTAACGAGCGTCGTCGCTGACGGCTTCAACGCGCGCAGTACTTAACACCCGCCTGGGGGGGACGCCGACGCCTGGTTATGCAAATGAGGCGCCGGCAGTTCGCGAGATTAGTGCTTGTGTCTCCCTCCTCTCTTTCTCCACCCCTTTCTCTCTCCCCCTCTTTTTTAAGGAGGAGAGAGAGATGCCCGGTGATACCTCGCGCCGCGCACAATGTCGTCGGCGCAGCGACGGCTGCGGTTGATGTGTGGCCGCAGGTAGGATTTGTCACCGTCGCCTCTTGACCCGCTGCCGAGAAAACATGCGTTTTTCGTAGATTCGCACACTGCGGACATCGCTTTCAGTCCTGCTAAGCTGGTTCCGCCGTTGCGTAATCCCGAGCGGTGCTACGAGGGTGTTTAACGGGGTGTAGGTCAGCCGCAGAGCGCCCCTTGAGGCCTACGGGGGCAAGGGATTAGCCTTTAGGGCGATGTGGGCTACCGAGATGGCTTTCACACTGCGGGGCGAGGGTGCCCTCAAACGACCTGCGTTTTTGTGGGGAGGGCGATATGCCGATTGTAGAAGCCGGATACGGAAGTCAGTGTGGCAGAAGTGGTAGTTGATGTGGCCTTAAAGCATGAACGTATGGCATACCGTATCCGCTCGAATATAAGCCGGCTTCGACTGTAAGCCGATCCCGCTAAAGTAACTAAGCCAGCAAAGAGAGCAGCAATCAGTGCGACAAGAAATAATTCTTGCATTGTGGGATTGACAATTGCGGGAAGAACGATAGGATGGATTAGAGATTAGTTAATTTCGCTGGTGGGCGTTAAGAAAACATATATTGTGAAAAAAGAAGAGGCGAGCAAAATGAAGGTGAGAGGGAAGTGACGGTGGACTTAGGGTTTGTTTTATGGCAGATATACTAGTAGTCTGATAGTAGTTGGGAAGAATGAAATGAGAGGTTTTATTTTGAATAGGCCCGAGTGAGCGTGAAACCAGATGCGAAAAAGCTGTGATTGCAGTTGGATTATCCTCGATGATCACTTCAATGAATAATTTTACTGTGTGGTTGGAGGTGGTGCGGCTGCGGGGTGGTGCTTCTGGTGGGCAGCTGAATTTTCCTCTGCGTCTTGGAATTCAATTTCGCCGCCGCTTTGAGTGCTAAAGCACTTCACTAGGAAAGCTGAAAAACGCGGTGTAGGTGTGAAGCCTCAAGCTTTGACCTTGAACTTTGACCTTGATCTTGCATGCTGTTGCCTTTGAGGCGGTGTTTCCTCAAGTGCGTTCGCACGTCCTACTCGGTTAAACTACTTCAAAACCCAACCATTTTTGCTTTTTCTGTCCAGTGCTGCGTAGGCTTTTAGTAGGTAGAGACGTTGTGGCGGAAGGAGGTAGGTGGTGGTTGCTGGTGGATGGTGCTTCTGGAGGGCAGAGTTGGGTTGGTGAGTGCCGCTGGGGGAGTGGGTGTTTCCCTAGCTAGGGGGGAGAGGGGGGCGCAGTGTGGAGCTCGCTTGTGGGTGGTGCTTCTGCAGGGTTGGAGGAGTCGCTCTCCGAGGCTTCACACAGAAAGGTAATCCTGAATGCAGGCTGACATACGACGTACAAAAGAGCTGCCCAAACATAAACGACGTGCTTACTGGGTCGTGAGAGCATTCATTATGAGCCCTTCCGAACGTTCATTCACTGTCATCACGGGATATTTCTCGTCGTTACTACCTGCACCAAACAACATGCCGCCTTTCGTAGCGTATCGTCAGGCCTCGGATGGAAGCCACCATTTGCGATTGCCTTCGGGGTAGCACGGCTTGCCGGTGAACCCAAGACTCGCTCTACCCGAACTCTCCTTCTCAGCACTTCATCCTACCGGCGATCTTCCGTCCTTAATCAGTGTGGATAGAGTCGACTCTGTGGGAACTCGCTAACGCGTTTCCTATCTGTAGATGCTCGTCAAAGGAAATAAACAATCGTTAGAGGCGGCGCCACTCCGTACATCATGGCAGGAGCAATCAGCAGAGAAATCCTCACACTTGAGTGTCATTCATGTTTTTGTTAACTATACGCCAAAATTGCCGATAGTGGTCGCGATTTCAGCTTTCAGAGTTTCATGAACTGCAGTATTTGCATGGAACAACGCGGTGTCGCTTAGCCGCTGACAGTTTAGTATGAACGCTCGTTGGAGTGTTTACAGATATCTAAAAGAAGCTGTCCCAGCTCATGCTTCACTTTCACGCGAGGTTCGGTGCCTGTCACAGATCCTTTGGGATTTGGGGCGTGTTCAGATTACTGATTAAAGCGTGAAGTTTGGGTTGTCTGGCAGTTTTTTCATGCAGCAACAAAAACAAACCTCTTAGGCGATCTTCGATGAATTGTTTAAATGCGTTAGGAGCCAAACTTCAGTTGACGCACTAATGTTTGTTATATCCTAGGTGATATACTAAGATTCGTGATATCTAAGGTTAACACGTTAAGCTCGTTATATCCGAGGCCCAGACAGAGAAAGTTAGATCCGATTTTAAGACACGAAAGTTTGTTATATCTGAGGTGAACACACTAAAGATATCCGGAGTGGCATACTAAGGTTTGTTTTATTCGAGGTAGTATGCTAAGTTCGCTCGTAGCCAGGTGGACAGGTTACTACTTGCCACTTGCTACTGACCGACGGCGATAGCATTTTGACTTGCACAAGCACTTCTAACACTAACTGATTAATAACTGTCAGTCCCGTCCATTGAGTACGTGTAAGATTTACTCGCTTGGATTGTACAGCCCTAACCTACCGAGTCTACCTACTTCGTTTATAATGCCAGAGCTCAACCTTCACCTAAGTCTACACTCATGCGGCACGAAACCTAGCTACCACCTTCCACAACCGCACTAAAGCTGCTGTTCATATATCGTTGACCAAAGTAGTCCGCTATTCGTTATCAGGGTCAGTAAAGACCATGACGGCACTGTTATCCGGTGCCGTATGCCCACTTTTTCGGTAAACACCATTTAAATTCATATTTCAATTATCTGCATGACCGACTGCGCCTTTTCTGGTGCAGGTATTCGTCCGTCGTCACGGTCCTTGACACGTACCACGAACTGGCCAGCACCTATGGCTTCCTCAGATTGTCGCAAGAGTTCTTATGTTGAAGAGTAGGAGGTAATGAATGGTGTGCGGCTTTTTAGGAGCCGCAGTCATCATCTGTAAAGCACTGCCGGTCGACCTGCACTGCAGCGCCGCTCATGACATGAAGAGTGAATGTCCTGGCCCGCAGCGCCATCTAGCGAGGTGGTTTTAATCATCGTCAGTAACAGCATCCGGATTTCGTCCATTTTCGAACAAAAGCATCCGCAATTCTGCAATTAATCTCCAGTCAGCCCTGTTATGCGTCAGCCGCGGGTATTCTGTCTTAACAAAATTTTCAATCTCATTTCTCAACAAAATTTTCAATCTCATTTCTCCCCCTTAAATTCTGCCTGCCCTGCCCACTGATCCGGGTGCGCAACCTTTCTTTTTTGATCCATTATGTTACCCTAAGAGATGATGGCTAACCTATATCATACATATCAACTGTCCCACCGAAGCCAATTTTCTTCTCTTAATTTGCACGAGGACTTTATAAACCTGCTATCATTATGGTTATAAACACATTATCAAGGGCGTACGGGAAAAAAAGTGTCGTCTACAGAAAGGACAGAGTTCGTGTTTCACTGCTCTTACCTGCGCTGCACAGCGCCCCCAGCAAAGGAGAACTACCACAAAGTTATGTCCACGTTCGCCTTTATGTATGCGCGCTATGTATGCTCGCGCCCTGGCAATCGAAGTCTTCGGCGACGCAAGCAAGATGCAAAAGCACATTTCGACTCGACACCGATACGTGTGCGGCGGCACAACGCATGTATGCTGGCGTGTTCGACGTGACTGCGCCATACCGGTACATTACTCCGAAACCGCTATAACTTTCCGTTAATCCCGCTTTCGGAAAGACTTCCCTCCTTAGTGGCACAGGATCAATATGGATCAAGAATATGAACGAATAAGGGTGCCGTCACCGTCGTGAGCCTCGCTACAGCAGCCCCGATGTTTGCCAAGCTGGGTCACTTATGAGCCACTCGTCGTGTGCGGAAAGCCCAAGCGGCTGCAGTTGACCCGGGTCCTTTTAAACGGGTGCCTTAATCTCCGACATAATCTGCTGGATAAACATTCTCCAGCTTCCGCGGCACGCGAGAGTGGGTTGTGATTTCAGTGTCTCAGTTGGCACCTGCTTAAAAGACAATAACAGTCAGCTTGAGTTGTTCCGTGCATTCAAGCACTAGAGCAATAAATTGCAAATGTCCTCAGGGAAATATTGTCAGACTTTAAGAACAATGCAATTCCAGGCACGCTGTATATAGATTAGCATTTTGTGGTTAGCACAGCACATGCGACGTCATGGAAAGTCCAACCGCGTGAAGCGCTACGGGAGTGAAGTGGTAGACTTCCTGAAAAATAATTTAGGTGCAGTACATTTCTAAGACAGCCAGATAAAGAAATAACCGGCAGAATATTATGTTCTGTAGCTAGAAAAGCAGCTCAACAAAAAGGTGGGAAGTGTCAAAATTAATCGGTATGGACACTTCTTATTCAGCTGCTGAACGCAATCTTTAGTGTTATTTTCTAGCCTGAAAACGTAGAGACAGACACGTATAAGAAGGTGTAAAATGGAAATACGCTGGCTAGCAACTGCCCAACTGAAAGGCCGCAACGTATGGCGCTCCAGAAAAGCGAGATGAGAAATACAAAGGGAAATAGGAAGGAAGTGGTAAAAAGGTAGGAAAATAATAGACGCACAGTGCGCGCGCGGGCGCGCACGCACGCACGCGCACACGCACACACACGCACGCACGGACAAAAGAGAGGAAAACAAGGTGCACTTAGCATTTCAAGCAGAACGTAGAGGTGGCAAAATGTAAATAATAAAAATAAAACAACATGGCAGGCTTGGCCTCGCCGACGTGTTTGTCAAAGCCGCAAGAGAATGTCCTTGTAAAGCCGTTGTGAAAACCACGCGTTCTTAACAACTGAATGGTTGGTCAGCACGAGTCCTGACCACTAGGCTGTCCGTATACCTGTGTTGTACTGAATTCAGCAGTTTGAGGCATATATAAAGCAGCTAATGGAAGAAGCGTGTACTATGCTGGCATTCAATGACTGACGGAGCGTGCAAGATGGTGAAATGCACGAGTATAATTTGAAAGGAAAGGAGTGAAGTAAATGTAAGTGCTCGTTTTGAATTGCAACTCGAACTGTCCGACAAATTAAAAAGCGAAAAATTTGGCACATCAAGAGGCAGCGGCGCGGCGCATATAAGAGATAGTATAGGTCGATGACTGCTAAAGAGCGACATCTGCGAGAAAATAAGAAAAAAAATGTAACCGGAGAGAGAAAGAGGGAAAGAGGGTCGAGAATAAAGGAGCGAAACGGAATGTACTAGATGGCGAAAAGCCCTATAAGATGGGGAAGCCGCTTGTAAGCGGATTAGGGAAGAGCGGAAGCGACGGCGTCGAGAGGTGCACTTAGCCGCTGCAAAGAAGAGGGAGGAGGTTAGGAGCGACGAAACGAAATGCGGCGAAGGCGCCATCCTGGCTTCTAGTCGAAGAACGGAGGCGGAACGTAACGCAGGTACAAGCTGTCGCCGTATGGGCAACCTTCTAAGAACAGGATGAGGAAAATAAGCACCAAGAAACAGAAATGCGCGCAGTGAAAGGTGATCGTGAAGGTATGACAAGGAAAACTAGAACTGTTCTAATGTGGAAAAAGATAAATCCTCTTTCCGAAATGGCAAGTAAGTAACGCGAGATGATGGAAAAATGTCTTGTCAGAGTGGGTAGTTGCCTTCGTGCCTGTGCTGTTTCCTTTGTGTCTCTTGGAGGAAAGGAATTCCGTGAGAGGGATTTATGTCGACTGCAAAGAGCCGGTAGTGACAAGCTATTCGGTCTTAGTCGCTTCGATCTAGCGAGCGCTATAAAGCTTGATGTGCAACGGGTGAATGGAGTCTCGCAAGCGGAATGTGCGAGGGCCGTTGAAATCTCCAGCAAATTTGGATGGGAACTTCTTGCGTATAGGTAATCAGCCACCTGAACGATCGCGTCTGCGGACGTTTGGAAGCTTCATGATTGTGACTATCGGGGCATCGGGCGAGTTCTAACGGCGTCACTTGTGCCTGGCTTGCTCCAAGCTTCTCACTTTATTTCCACTCATTATGTATGGTTACGTATGAAACTTGTAAGCCCCGTGGCGCCGTCGGTTACGGACTGGCAGGCAAGTCAGATCGGACCTAAAGTGCAGACATAAGCAACTGCAACAACGAGTAAGTTCAGATGGCATCAGGAGTTCCAAAAAGCGACGGCATAAGGCAGTTCCTGCATGACAAAAGTTTTCAGGGACCCGAACAGTGTTTTCATAAGCCATGTTCTTTTTGGTTTTCAGTAAACTTTTTCATGACCACCACCACCACCACCACCACCACCACCACCACCACCACCACCACCACCACCACCACCATCATCATCATCATCATCATCATCATCATCAGTGGAGCCCGTATTGATGCCACTGGCAGTCTATAGCGCTGCACAGTAGCAAGTAGGGCCCATCTCCTTATTATCAGCTTCAAAGCACTGGAAGAGCTCCTCAAGCCTCACCACGTCGTTCCACTAACCACTACGACCACGAAAAAGCAGGGTAACATTCGTTCGGCTGATGTTGCGCTGGTGTTTGGTGGCACCAGGCAACAGGAGTACGAATACAGTATTACAAAAATGGCGAGAATAAAATAACTTTTGTTTGAATTTCTGATATGCCTCATAAGTCGACTTGTGGGAACTTTTCAGTCAGGTGCTTTGTGAAATGGCTTAAGCAGCTAGAAAGATAGGAGAACCTCGCGCCCCGAGTTTCGCCGTTTGGCTCTAACAGCATTACGAGTGGGAGTCGTCGCCGAGCAAACAAAAATGCAAAGGGGACAAATAATCGGCGCATCCGAAGACACGTAGCGAAGTCACTTCTGTGATTCTCGGTTGCGTGAGCGAGTCCTAGGAAGGGTTATAATTAGATAAGCACGAAAAACTGCCAGCCACTCATTCCTAAATTCGATTATTTGATTCTTATTGGCAGGCACTGGTGCGCACAGGCGCCGAAGAACGGTCGCCGCAGCATACAATGTTGAAAAAAATAAAAATGCGCTGTTCGGGATTTTTGTTTTTGGTTCGTGTAAAAACCTATAGGCCCCTTTACTTCTTTACTTTTGCAGGCATATTTTCTGGTCTATGCTCGGCACAGAACCAGCATAGACAAGAACCTGTGGCTTGAGTTCGTTTTTGATCTTTATGCACCCCTAACCTCGATTTGTCCTGAATAGATCTCCGAGCAACGGTTTTAACCGCTTCTGCCAACTCATACCTTCCGAGTAAAAGTGGCAGTAAGCAAACATTCAAGTCCGTGCGATAGCGAGCGGTGGAGTTACGTTTTGTTTTTATTTTCTGTCCTGGTTGTGGAAAGCATTTTCTTTTTGTGATATATTCGCAAACCGTTTATTCTTTATTTTTGCAAGGCGTTGGGCCGTTCCTACGTGGTCTATTTTTTTTTTGGAATGATGCTGCTGTTACGCGGGGAAAGATATGCAGAAAAAAAAGAATAAGAGAGCGTAATTGTCTGTATCGTTGTGGCGAATGAGCTTGTCAAACATCACCGTCACTTTCGGGAATGTACCATGTTTCTATTAATGTTAGTTCAAGATGTGCCAAGGAAGTAAACTAGTATGCGGTCTGGTATCTAATCGCTTCTTCTATAGGCGCAAGAAATGTAATTTGAGGCTGAGAAAACGAAAGAGAAATTGCATTTATATTCTCTGCCACTCTGACATCTGCGTTATGAGTCTGGTATAATCACGTTCCATGCTAAAAAAGCTCCTCATACACCTCTCCCTTGTGGTCGATGCACCTCTGCGTGGTCGTTTTACTGCACTATTTTATTTTCGTTTTGCATTGGCAAGGGCTTAGTGAAAACATAGATGTGATCGTCAAGCAAGTTTAGGAGGAATTGCTAATTTGGTGACCTCTCCTTGTTCTTTATGGACCAGGCTCGTCGACTGCTCTAATGTTTGACTGTGCAAGGGTTCCTGAAGTCTTGTCAGAGGCTGCTGCTCTGTTTGCGTATAGCCGGAGTTATTACAGCGAAAAACTGTTATAGGGGCTGATGTGGTTCCCGAGGTGTTCTGACATAGCCTAGGCTTTGCGTGGAGGAAACACTCAGAAGCCTTTATTTAATATTTATTCATTGATACTCTTGGCCCATAGGGCAGTTACAGGGTGAATTTAATTCTACACGGTCGCAGCGTTGCACACTACAAGCACGAAGGCAATGAAGAATAGGGGAGAAAATACGCGCGCTCTACACAATACACATTACAAACCAGTACATAAAACATCATGCGCAATAATAATGCAGACTTAGAATTGCAAAAATAAAATAAAATATGGTGTGCGCAAGAATATATAAATGCATGAACAATAGTTCCAAGGACAATGAAACGTGAATACAGTGTAAAAAATTGGGGCTAAAAGCTAGCATTCGCCGCAAGGTAATTCAATACAGCTTTTTTTATTTGTTTGTGCAATGCATTTTGCCATCTCGCGTGGTTTCAGCGTTAAATCGTGTATGGTGGATAGAAGGAATATTTTAATATGTGTGTTCTCGCAGTTAGAGGCATGAATTCATCAGGGTGACTGTGTATTGTCTAGGCGTAATGACCTTCCTTTAATGCAATATTTGGTGTTTAAATTGCAAGCAATTTGTTGTTAGGAGGAAGAAGGAACAAAGGAAAGTTTAATTGCATTATTTACAAAAGGCCACAATAAAAGAGCGCACAGAGGCACGTCTTCACAAGTGGTAGAGAGAGCGGAAATCATGAAAACCCATCCCAAGCACACCCGACGATTCCACACACGAGTATTGGCGATTTTCACGAACTATAGGCGGCGTAGCAGTCGAGCCAAGGTGGCAACAGTAAAGCGGACTCCGTCTTTGATCAGCCTGGCGCATTAACAAATTGCCTTCGTTGCACAATTCAGTCACATTTTTTTCACTGCAGCTGAGCGCACAGTCTTAGCTAAACACTTTGTATGACTAAGTGTAAAACACAGAGCCGATGGCAAACCGGAGATCGTCGACCTATGTCTGCAAACGTCTGTTGTGCAAGGACGATTTTAGCGATGTCAATATCGCCATCACTGCGTTCTTACACGGAGGGAAAGTTGGAGAAATGCAAGCATGTCTCGGGTTTACTGCTGCATCGTCAGGGTAAGCAGGGCTATGAGAAATCATTGCATACCGCTGGAAGCTGGAATGGTCCTCGATGGTTTTGCTTTCGACCGTCGTGTGGTTGGATTTGAATTGCGCAAGTCGAACTTCAGTAGCGTTTACAGGTGGCCATCACTTCAATCGAGCACGCAACGTTCTTATATATCTACACTCGTGAGCAGACTTGTTTAAAGAGCAGGAGCGATGTTCTGCAGAACACATCACATATCGCTCAAGTGCTGTGTAGAGGTCAATGTGCTCTTTCCTTGCTTTTATTTCTATGCAGCTTCGCTTCTGCGCGAGCACTGGCCGTGACGCCCAGTACCTGGTGTAAAATTTCGCTGCCTTTGCTCTGCGGAGGACTGCTCGAGCGCCCCGATACAAGCCTACATGCTCACATCTTTACATTACGACGTGTACTCGATGGTATCAAGTACCCGCCATAGCTGGCTAAGCATCGTAATAGTACCTCCCGGCTTTTCCACCTCGTTGACATAAAGAAAAAGTACGCGGCAGTGCAGTCGAGCTTTCTTTTTGGAACGACATTACGGGGACAACATACGAAATTGCTTGATACGCAGCACCAGCAGGACGAACGCATCTGTCAGGCGAGTTTTCTGTAGGCAGGGTGGAGGCACGGGCGCAGTGCGTGGCGTCTGTGACGTGAAAACGGCCAATATTGTTATTGAAAAACAATGACAACAACGTCTCAGTGCGCCGACGAAGCACTCGCAAAGGAGCAACCAAATGCCGCCGCCGATCCTTCTTGGACTCTTTCACGGGGACCTCGCAGCCTGGCGTCGATTTTGCGAGAATCGCCTTATTGTCGCGATTGAAGGAAGTATGAAGAGGAAAGTGCATGGCTCTGTAGACTGGCTCCTGCTGGGCCAAAATTACTGCCGTGCACAGACTTAAGAGAGCTGAAAGAGGTGTGAGAAGTAAAGATTGAAAGAAAAGAGGCGCGACGCAGCAACCGCGTCAGCTGAGGAAAACGCCAAAACCTGCATTGAGGGAAGAAAAAAAATTGGCGGTGGTTTAGCTTTGGTTAAACCTGGAGTGACGCGGTAGCTACAGCTGGCCGAGTGGAACTTGGTCACGTGACCAACTACGTGACAGCGTGGCGGCGGTGCCGCCACGCTGAAGGCTCGAAATGCCACCGTAATGTAGCTAGCGCTACAAAATTACCGAGGGAACTTAAGTCTACTTACGTGCTGTGAATGCGAAAGCATGCACGGCTACGGGGATGGCTACTACTTTAATGCAGCGACCAGCGAAGCTGATCTGTTCGCGTCCCCCGTATGGAAGTTGATGTAGACGACGATACCCAAACGCAGCGCGAGAGAATGGCAGTTTAGCGCGCGGGATGTTGTGCGGCAGTGATGGCGCCGTGCTCTAAAGAAGTGACCAGCGAAACTAATCAGTTGGCGCCGGGCAACATTGTCGTGAAGTGGCGCGTATATTATAATGGCTGCAGCCGCGAACTGCGTCTCTTGGACTCCTGCAGGGCCAGCCAAAACAACTCAACCACGTTGGGCTCCAGGAAGCCGTCAACACGGATCGCTGCACTCCTCTGCATATGACAGCTGATAGCATCAGAAGCGTCGAGAGCAGCCTGGTCCCTTTTGGCAGATACGATACGTGTATCAACCGAAACTGCTCCACGTGCAGCCGCTAAGCAGCGGGAATGGCATTGACATTTTTTTTTTTTTGGAGAGCGTTTCTTCTGTGACTAAAGTGTGCTTATAATACGTTTCTGACTCTACGTCTCTGCAAGAGGCTGCCGGATCGACGAATAACCGAACTCTGTGGACTGAGATATGTGCCGGCTTAGCAAATGCAATACAACACCAATCAACGTCTTTCAACATGATTAAAAATGATCATCATAATGTTATTCATCGTCATCTAAGGTAGTCTAACTGCCTCCTCTGCAGGACAAATTATTATCTCATATCTTTAATGAACCCTGCCCTGTGTTAGCTGTAGCGGCCTTATCGCTGAAAACTTCCTAATCTCATCTACCCGCATGACTTTCCCCCGTAGGTGAGTACCGGTCAGATACAACTGTTATATACTTTTCTCTTCAGAGATATTGGTGAACTGCCATCCATGACCTGAGGGATACTGCCAAATGCGGTCCGTCCTATTTTTATTCTTCTAGTTACTTCACTGTCGTGGTCCGGATCTACGGTCACTACCTGCCCTAAGTAGGTGTATTTATTTACTGTTTCTAGCGCCTCTCTACCAATTGTAAACTGCTGTTGTCTACTCAGGTTGTTCAACATAAATTTGGTTTTCTGCATATCAGTTTTCGGACCCGATGTTCTTCTTTTGCTTCTCTAGGTAACTAACCATGTTTAGCAATTCCTCCCCTGAGTTACTTAGCAAGGCGCCATCATCAGAAAATCGCATACTTCTAAGGTATTCTGCATTAATTTTTGTCCCTGACACTCCCAAATCCAGATTTCTAAGTACTTTCTGTAAAAATGCAGTGAATAATACAGGAGAGATCGTGTCTCCGCACCTGACACGCTTATCTAAGGTAATTTTATTACTTTTTCTTTGGATGATTATGGTAGCTATACAGCTTCTATAGATATCTTCCAGTACTTTTATATGTGCCTCTTCTACACACTCATTCCGCAGTGCCTGCATGGCTGCTGAGGTTTCGAGTGAGTCAAATGCTTTCGCTTAAATCATTAAGGCTATTTATAGGATTTCGTTATATTCTGCGCATTTCCCTATGACATGTCTCATAATGTGTATATAGTCGAGTGTAGGGTAGCCTTTGCGAAAGCCAGCCTGGTTCTTTGGTTGACTTAAATCTAAGGTTGCACCGATTCTATTAGCGAGCAGGCTAGTATCTCGCAGGCTACGGACAATAAGCTGATCAGTCTGTAATTTTTGATGTCCTTGGCATTCCCTTTCTATAGATTAAGATATTGATATAGTTCTTCCAGGAATCCGGCTTCTCGAGGTTATAGAGGTCATACGTAGTAGCCAGTTTCTAAAGCCGAATCTGTCCTTGCTCCTTAAAAAGATCTGCAGTTACCTCATTCTGAGCTGCGTTTCCCCTTTGCATTGCTTCTAAGGCTTTCTTTACTCCTACGGGATATCCAAGTCTTCTGCGGCGCTGCCTCTGTCATTATCGTACTGGCTACTTCGGCTACTTAGATGTCTAGGTAGAACTCGTCGGCTACTTTGACCATCTTTGACCATCCGCATTGCCCTTCCTTCTTGTCTTTTATCGCATACATCTGGTTTCCGCCTATCAATAGTTCCCTATTGATGGCTTTTAGGCCAATTCCATTCTTTATAGCATGCTCGATTCTCTGCATGGTATAAGTTCTTATGTCGGTTACCTTACGCTTATTGGTTAACTTTGACAAGTCTGCCTATTCTATTCTTCTGGTCGTCCAGCTAAAGTTAGCCAATTGGTTATAATATACGAAGGCGCAATGTGTGGAGGCCACATTAACCAGTTTGTTAACCACGTTATGCTGTAAGTTAGGGTCTTTTTTATTCTGTTAAACTTATTAATCAAATAATCGGAAAAAAAAATATGTTTCATCCATTCCATGTGAAGCAGAATTATAGAGCGTCAAGAAGTGTGACTGAGTCCTCAGTTTTTATTTTTACGCGTGCTATAGATAAGTTTTTTCGCGTTGAAAAGAAAGTGTGCGAAATATAAAAGCTCCTACGTGACCACGCCCTAGCACGCCATGACATATGCGCTGCCAAACGTGCAATTCGTGAACGCAGCTGCGTTCATTGGTGCCGAGAATGTGACGAGGCTAAAACAAAGGAGTGGTCTCTAGCGGCAATACAGAAACACCTGCCACCTCGTCACGTTTAATGCATAAAACAGCGGTAAACGATTCATTTGCCCTCCTAACCTCACTGAGCCCTTAGTTCATTGTTTCAAAATAATGCTCTCTATCTGTACAATACGCATCTGCACCATTAACATAACCTGCGCGGTCATCAGCCATGTTGCATCTAGTGCTGAACTAAGACCTCTTTTAGTGACCTTCAGTTATTCCTGTTATGCGTCATCTGTGGCCGCCCTGTTGAAACTACCCTTACCCGATTAAAATAGAAACCATCGTTATCAGCAACAATTTTTTAGTACTATCTCCCCAGCTGACACTCCTCAGACCTAGGCTACGTTTATCTTCTCTTGTAATCCAATCTATGGTCACCCGCCGAGGTGGCTTAGTGTCTTGGCGTTCACCTGCTGTTCCCAAGTTCGCGAAATGGAATCCTGGCCGCGGCGCCTGTGTCTATATAGATATGAAATGCTAAAACGCCCATGTGCTAAGCGATGTCAGCGAATGCTAAAGAACCCCGCGGGGCATGAATTACTCCGGAGTTGTTCACTACGGCGTCCCTATTAACCAAGTGTCGCTTCAGGACGGGAGCTACCTATAGCGACCAATTGTTAAATTAACTGCCATCTGCTACAGTGGGCAGTTTGCTCACGATACCGTGGGGAGCCTGTTACAGCACCACAAGGTCAGGTGACCTAGAATGACGTGACCAGGTCACATGACCGGTCCATTTTTCGACCATGGAGGGTTGCGTGAGGCTGAGCAGAATCTTGTGCCCCATGTTGGCCGCAGGTTGACCCCACTTGGTGGGTAGCCACCCAATCCAGGCCAATTTTTCGCTCACAACGACGACGACTATGGCGCCAGATTTTCTGCAAAACGGGAGCCTTAACGCTATCGCGCTAAAAAAAAAATTAGCTATGTTTCAACCTACCTGAAAATAGTAAGAGAAGCGAAAGCTATCTTAAGCACGGTTATCTAATCTGGCGCCTTTCAATATCGAAAGATAGTCAGATTCCGCTTGACGGCGACGATACATCGTCGAAGCACTAGTTCCGGGACGTTTCTCATCCACGGCTTTGTGTGAACGTAAGCACACTCCGCACGCTTTTATTTAACCAGCGGCTCGTCACGCGATTTCCGACAGTCGCGAGAGCGCCGTCGGCTCCGCATATGCAGCTGTGGCGAGGCGCCGCGAGTAACGTGATTCGATAGTTTCGAGGCGAACGAGCGCCGTCGGTTCAACGCGCGCACCTGTGGAGAGGCGTGGCGAGTCACGTGGCATGGCGTCAGAGCCAAGCCTCCGTTCCTCCCGGTTTGAAGGTCAATTTTTATAGCCGCATGACCTTCAGCTTTGTACGGGGGAAGTAGAGCTTTCGCTTTGAAAACCACTCTGTGCACAGATCCTAACGTAAGCCGCTGTGTCTTCACTTCTGTGTACAGTCGCATCGTAAAGCGATACTGTAGGCAGACGTGAAACAACAAACTGTTCTTGTTTTCCCCTCCTCGAAAATCACTTCTTCGTCAAAAGTAAGTAACCGTACACCGGAATACCTTGGCTGCGCCGAAGTTCCTAAACGCAGATATTCTCAGCGAATGTTCTCTGCCTCCCCTCCGAGGCCCCGACATCCTCCAAGCGGTGGTCAGAGAGGCGAGGGGGAGGGTCGCTTCCGATCGCCGCCTATCCGTGGATGCGATGGGGAAGGGAAGCAACGGCAGCGTCAGGGCCGTAATGGAATCAAGCGGCCCTTTGTTGGTGGCTCGTTAGGCGAGCCGATCCTAGCGCGCTTGGAGCTTCTGCTGCCGACGCCGTCCTGATGAGCGAGCCCCCCCCTGAGCTTCGCCGGAACGCGGAAGGACTCTGGTTTCTAGTTCCGCAAAACACCCCTGGCATTGCGCGATCAGTTTGCTACCCTTTCCTTTGGCCGGTTTTATTTGTGTTACTCGTGAGCGGAAGAGAGAAGGGAGACTTTCTATTGCCTTCTGAAGCGTGGGCGCTAACTCTTGACCTTTAGCCCACCAGGAGGCTTTGTTTCGTTTGTAGATCTTACACGCTCTGAGATCTTAAGTAATTCGCAGAGTTAGAGGCCATGTAGTGTTGGCTAATCAAAACATATTCTCCGTGTACAAACCACATATGCTCCACTTAGCGCTCGTTTTTTTTTTTTTGGTGCGCGTCTATAATATCATAACAAGAACTTATTCTCTTCCGTGTCCACAATCTGCCACTTGTTCTAAAGCTTTTAATTGACGGAAACATGACAAATGATACTGGTGAAAATGAAAAGATCATGCGTGATATTCGCATAACGGGGCATAACGTTATCGGTGAAATGGCGAATTCGTTTTAACAACGCTGAAGGCTAGGTAAATCGGCTTTGTATGATGAAACTTCGGTGCCGTGGGCATATTTTACAAATTAACCATGTATAGGCATATAAACTTGCCGTTTGGTAAGTGCCTCGTGTCTTTTTTTTTTGGAAAGTGTTTTATATATTTTATTAGCACTTATGCTGTCTCAATGTGTACTGTGATGCGAAGAAAGCATATTTTTAAAAGCGTGTGGAACGGAGAAACAACGGCAACCTTAATGGCAGCACGGCATGTATCCGTACTTTTAACTTCCCCGCCTTTTCTTTCTCCTTCTCTCTGTCTTTCTATGAATGCATGCATACAGAGGCCCCGACCATGGCGGCCGCGTTTCGATGGAGGTGAAACGCGAAGGGCGCCCGTGTGCAGTGCGATGTCAGTGCACGTTAAAGATCCCCAAGTGGTCCAAATTATTCCGGCGCCCTCCACTACGGCACCCCTTTCTCTCTTTCTTCGTTCACTCCCACCTTCCTTCCTTCCCTTGCGGCACGGTTTGAAGTGTCCACCGAGAAGTAAGACAGTTACTGTGTCATTTCCTTTCCTCGAAAACCACCATTTACTTTTTAATTAAATAGGCGGACAAGCGTTTAATATAACAGCATTCGCATACTTCAGTAGTGCTGACAAAAATCTTTGGGCTGACTCTCGCAAGCAACAAAAATAATCAAGAGGCAATAAGATGTCTAGCAGAGACGACATAACAAGTAGCAAGAAAAACCTGCAGAATCACGAGCTAGAGAAGAGACATGAAAGAGAAAGGCCTCTTACAGCTAGTACAGGCTTTCGAAACCAGCAGAATTGCGCACGTCGTGCCGTACCTTAATATAAAAAAAGCAGGAAAAAGAAACTAAGGTTTTTGTAAAGAAGACATATAAGAGAGCCCTGGGCATTCAATAAACGCAACCACAGAAAGACTACTGAAGTTGGGAATCCACAATACGCTAGATGAAATAATTGAAGCCCACCTAACATCGCTGAAAAGCCATCTAGTCAACGAAGCAGTGTTAGAGTAACTAAAGCTGACGTACATAAACACAAAGGAAGACCGACATGAGTCCCCCAAGAACTGAAGAACATCTTGCAAGTAAAACCCATACCAAGGAACATGCACCCCGTACACCACGCAGGAGGAAGAGAGGCCAGACCAGAGCTCAAGCCATAGAAAAACAATGGGCGCACGGTTACGATACGCACGATTACGATAGAAGTAGCAGACTCGGATGGCAACCTTAGAAATAGCGCATCAATCGGGTGCAGAGATCCAATCAATTAAGCCGTTGCGCTCGCAGTAACCACAGAGAAAGAAACGAATATAATAACGGATTCGTCGTAAGCATGCAGGAACTACATCAGGGTCAGGACATGGCATACAGTCATTAGGATCCTCAAGGGCATGACGGAAGTCGAAAAGCAAGCGAAGCTCAAATCGATGCCAGCGCATTAGTCCGTAGAGGGGATCAGTCCGCAGAGGAGATCAGAACGCATCAGTCCGTAGAGGTGAACACGCCGCAGCCCGAACATTCCCACGCAGGGCACCCCAACACACAGACGAGTCCGACTACTGAAACATGCTGACCGCCAGCTCAGAAATCCTACAGCACTACAGGCCGCACCGAAGGGAACACGAGGCACCGGATGAAGAACTAGAAAAGGAACAGGAAAAACATTGAGAAGAATGCAAACAAACACATACTCAAGCCCAAAAAGACTTCGCGCAGTCCACGCAGAATACTATGAGCCACAGTGCGCAGACTGGGGCGTAGAGGAGTATCTATACTACATGGTATAGGCCTGTCGAAACAATACAGAAATAGAAATAAAAAATACCGAATAAAAATTACGGAGGGCACCTAGGAGTACATCACTGGTGCCGGTTACGCGTTTTCTCATTCGCGTTTTCTCACATTTTATTCGCATGTGATTGGAGTCAGTTCACAATACATTGCACACAAGATGAGCTAAACAGCTTATTTGTCATTACTTACAGCGAGGGGGTGTTTCGCTTTTGAGAATATGAGCTCGACGGGCAAGCCATTTGGACACAACAGCCACCTTAGTTTCAATGTGAATTTGCCAGCGAGAGAGAGAGTACACTATTAATAACGGTTTTGCCAGAACTATGGTGTGACTGCAAAATTTATGTTAAACCATTTTATTCCTGTTATTTCAAACAGCCCGCTTTTGTACTTAAGAGCACAATCAGCTTCGCGTTTTCGAGCCATGTTTGAGTCACCTTTTTTCGTGTAAAATTGAAGTCTTGATACCAAGTAATACATTACATGGCAACAAACGCTGCAAACTAATATGCACTGTCATTCACCATTCACACGAGGGTATGGGCCGTGCCTCATGTAAAGACCATATCCTCCAAATTGGCGCCTAAAAATTTAAAAAGAAATGAGCAGAGCAGTTACATTGCATGTGTGTATAATTTTCGTTCAGCGGGATGTGCCTGCAAAGCAATAACCAAGCCTCATGACACCATAGACGTACCATTGAACTGTGAAAAGGTTTCAGCAGAGAAACCGGCAGAAAAGCAGGCGAGGCGGCAGCCTCCCCGCACTGACGTCCGCGGTCGTCGCGCACAAAGTGAATTTCCGAACTGTTAACCAAACCATTATTAAAGACGAACCTCAATTTACATCTCTCTATGCAGATGATGTGGGCTCCTTGATTTTAATTTACGACATATGCCAACGAAACGATCTAGCAGGCTGTTTTGTTACGGGTTGTTGCAGCAGGTCGGCATATCCCCTTGACTTTCTTTGCGTTATCTCTATAACGGGTTCACCAGAGCCAGGTTAATTATAGTCGGGTACAACTTATATTTGCTGTGACCCGTACGCCGAAGCCTTTCGTGACAAAAAGTAATTGGCTTTTAGTGCTATTTTTTTATTTAAACAGAAAGCTATCCGCAACACGAAATTACTAGCCCAAGAATTTTGATGCCTCTGGCTCGTTTGATATCGCGTAACATCAAAAAACAGATTTTGCTTAGTGTTGTGATTGGTCAGCTGTGAATAACAGGGCACCGCTGGCCATGCCCCACTTTTACCAACTTGTTTCTTTTATTTTTAGGTTGTATCCTACTGCTGCCATAAAACGCGTACGGATCGTCGTACAAACAGGGCTGGGTGTCCATAACCTTGGTCCGCCTGTGGTCGAAAAAAACTGAGTAGAAAAAAATGCAGGTTTCGTGTAATGCAGGTTTTGTCTTCAATGTCGAACTGCTGTGTTGCACTATCTTTTACGAGACCGGACTCAAGTCATAAGTGAAAGCCTAGGGCAATTTAAAGAAGGTTTTTGTTCGAAAACTCGCGCTCTTTCTGCATCGTTACCGATTTCCCACGAGAGATTTATGTCTCGGCACGGAGCCAGGATGCACTGGACCACCAAAATGGCTTCCTGGCTGCTCAAGTCCGGACCCAGCTCCACATATGGTGACTCGATAGATATGCGGAGTCGATCGCCGACTCCCGGGCTCATCGACGCTGGTCGTGACAGCGGGCGAGAATTATTCGAGGAAGTGAAACGAAAAAACACGCGGGCGAATGAAGCAGCGCCGGGAAAAAGTAAAAGAAAGAAAAAGGTTAGGAGAAAACGAAGGGAACAGGGCGCACGATAGGAAAAGAGGGAAGCTTCTTTTAAGATAAAAATAAGCAGAAAAGCTTGGCATCGAACCGTGAATTGAGGCGGCAACGGACGCGCCGGCTTTTGTTAGAAGCGTCCGTCGATTTCAATAACAAGGTGTCGCCCGCCAAAGGGAGACGCGGAAGTAAAGCAGGCGTGGGGGAGGACATGTCTCTTCCCTTCTTTCCCCACTTCTTCGGATACGCGCGCACACACAAAAGAGCGAGGAGATAGGGTGGAAGCGACGCGAGCCGCGGGAAAATGGGGACATCTCCCGGGAATACTGCTCTCGTCCCAGTGGGGAATATTGAGGAGGGAACTGCGAGAAGTAAAAAAAGGGAAGAAAGTGGGGAAGCAAGGTGTGTTGGGAAAGTGAGGGAATGGGTGCAAGGAAATAAAGGAGGAGTGGAGAGCAGATGGAAAAGAGCGCATCGCCAATACCACCCCAGTCACAGCTCGACGTCGACGGCGTTAATAGATTCAGTTTCGCGCGGCTGCGAATATAGCTCACGCAGTGCTAGCGGCTTCTCGTGTACCTATTCTTCCTTCGCGCAACGCTGTGCCATGCCTCGTGCGCGCTTCTTCACTCCCGGCCGGATCACGTTTTTTATTAGAGGCGATGGTCGGAAAAAGCAGCCACTTGTCTTACATGTTTCTCTGCTCTGTAGCACGTGCCGGGTTTTCTTTCTGTTTATCTGCTCACGCCAAACAACACGACCCGTGGCGCTAACGCGAATGCCTTATACCGAACGCAGGCCGTCGACAGATGACCCCCCCCCCCCCCCCCCCCCACACACACACACACGCCGACGTCTACACGTACCGGAGAGCAGCTGTTCCTTTCTGGCGCCTGTCTCCAGCTACAGCGGTTGCCTTTTCCTTTGGTTGTCACCCGTGACGTTGCTGTTGCTGCGCTGAGGTGTTTACTTTTGCAAAGAGGAAACGCAGCTGTCGGTTTTCGCGACGTGGACACGCCGGAAGCTGCCTGGAGGCTGGGAATGCGTACATGAATGTGGGATTAGCCTCGGCTCGCCAGGCTGTTGAGACAGGCCGAAATGTCCAGGGAGGTCAAATCAAATACCGAATGTCAACAAACAAACGAATGGGAAAAGGGGAGGGGCGGGGGAGAGCGGGTACCAAGGGAAGTTCGTAATGGATTTCTCGAATTCCACGTCACCCTCAGTTTGATTTGCCTGGACCCAGTGACGTCCTTGTTTGGCAAGTGGAATGAGGAAAGAGAAAGCTGTAGCGCCGTCGACAGCCTTGATATGTGTATTGTGCGTCCTGAATTTTACCCCGAGTGAAGGGTCTCATCAAATGTGCAGTGGCCCAACCGGGAGCAGCTACTCAGTTAGAGGTTTTGGCTTGAGTAGGATATCAGGTCTCTTGAAGACACCGCTCTAACACACTGCTATTCGCGCCCTCAAGCAGTTTTTGCATAGTGTTAGCTTATTTTTCAAGGAAAACAGGCCAGGCAGTGAACTATATTTCCTTTCAGTTAGACTAGGTCACTGCTCAATTGGATCGGATATTAAGTGTTGTGAACCATTTCTGCACACAGTCGTTTTTAATACTAACACTCGCGACATAGGATATACTATATCAGAAAGCGGGACTTAGAACTGCGTACTTTAGAAGGTATATATTCTACAAGCCAGTGACCGAAGCCAAAGCAACTCAAAGATATATAAGCAACGACCGCACTTCCCAGTGATTTGTTTTTAGATTAATTTTTCCGCCTCTACGCAGTCGGTCAGCGCTTCGTTTGACATCGAAGTCGTTTTGTGATGCTTCTCGCTATCTGATAGCTAGCATGACGTCAAAGGTTTTAGCTATCGATGCTTAAGAGCCAAAAGAATAGGTCGAAAATAAAAAGCAAAAGGTAGCACCAAAAGCCGGAACAGAAAAAATGTTTTCTAAATTTATTTTATTCATTTTGCTTTTCATGCTTGGCCCAAGGCACAGTTATCAGGTTTCACCAGTCAATGCGGAGGACGACACCGATAGAATTGAATAGGTAGAAAAGAATCATGAGATTGTCCTGGCGCAGGGCGTTAAAATTATCAGAACCTCCCTGCAAATGGCTGGGTGTATGCATTCATTTGGATTAGTGACTCAGGAGAATAATGAGAACAGAATAGAAACGAAGGAGAAACAATATCTCGGTCCAGGAATTTGAAGACCTGCGATTATTAATTTTATAGGGATGCCTTTCAGTTATAACTGAAGTGTAAGTTCATATATTAAAGGCTTTCTAGTTTGGCTTGCGATTAAACACACGTCAAGTAGGTTATGAATATTAAAAAAAGATAACAGCCACGCATATTGGCGTACCTGATAAAGCCTATTATTTCCGCAGTGCCTGCACCGCGACCGCGGAAGTCCCTAATTGGTGAAGTCCTTGACGAATGTACGAGTGGCACCAATTAGACAATACAGTTATTACCGCAGTTTTTCGAAGACACACTCCGCTTCCATGCTGGTACGCCGCGTTACACTAAAGTGGTATCAATAGAACGCGCACAATTATCGCTGTTTTTGTGGCCATTTGGAAGATATGCGTAGTAACCGGGCGGTGTATGGTCAGCGATGTCATATCCAGCTCATTTCAACATCCAAGGACACCATACCACCTGTGACGCAAAAGCCGCAGCCTAAATGCAGGAGAGAGAAATCGATGCAACGTGGCGACCGAAACCGAAATCATTCAAAGATTCTGCATTATTTGATGATTTTTATGATTTCTCGTCTTTCTGCATACAATAGCGCGAGGTCCCCACAAAACCTTAATATCTTTCTTAATCACTGAGTAGCTCATGCTCATTGATTCACGAATCTGATTATGCTACCGAGTTCAGCGCGCAAGAGCACTCGGAGAATGTTATCGGGATATTTAGAGCCGCGCGTGAGCATGCAAAGAAACGAAATCTCTGAAGAAGTTGCGTGCGATATACAGAAAAATCCTGCAACGTTATGAATCATCCCTGCTGAAGAAAACTGTATTATGCAGTAACCTCATACAGGCTTCGTAATAGAAATGTCAGAAAAGTTTTATGATATTCATGGACATATACATGACAAATATATGATTTTGCGAAAATTAGTTGGTTGCATCATTCAATTTTTTTTCAGTGGGGATGTCTTATACAACTCGGAAGTTTCCTGCTTTAATATTGCTTGAAGAGAGAGAGACAATCAGTATGCTGGAGTAATTACTTAATATTCAGCCGGCTGTAGTGCCTGGTACCATAGCGTGATCACCGTATAGCGTTGCCGGGTGTCCACACGCCCCATCACATCTCGTGTCTTGCGCGGAGCGTCGTTGAATGCAAATCATGTTCTTTTCATGATCGATAGCGCGGCTTGAAGCCAGCGAATACAAGCTATTTTTGACGCTGAATTGTTGAAAGTGCAGATCGATTCCTGTCGGCAGCAATCTTTCACGAGACGACAGTGCATTTACATCAAAACGCTCGGGTCATTAACCTAACCGAAGCGGACGCAACTCGGTGCCTTGAGGAGCGCTCAGGAATCGCCTAGAGTAAACACTGCTCTATGGCTTACTGTCGCAAGCAGTGTGACCTCCTCTTCGAGCTAGATACGCTGCTTAGGCTGAGTGTTATTGAAGCGAACTTCGAGTTTAGGGTTTTCTAGTGTGATACGATAAAGCCGGTACGGTATACGTTTTTAGTTGGTCTTGAAACGTTTTTATAATTGTTAATCTATATTCAGGCGCAGTACGTTTTGCTCCAGGGCTCCATGATCCCTTTATCCTAGAGCAGCAGTTTTCTAGCTTTAATGTTGGCGAATGAGATCAGATTGCTGTCTCCAAATAGCTCAGCGGCACAAGTGCCTGTTCAACGTGTGTTTTACGCTTTTCGAATCAAAGTATTGATCGGTGAGTAGAGTGGCTAGCTAAAGTAATTGATTTTATCTGATTGCGTTAATGGACATATGACCTCATGCTTTACTATCTCAAGCTAAACCACTACCAATTACCCTGCACTAGCCAGAGCTCATCGTTACCATGTTTTCATGCAAAAGTCTATTCGTTCACTGGGTGACGTTCTAAGTTTCCAGGCTTCTGTACATGCATAACACACGGAACTCTCAAAGAACTGCGAATTCCTGATGTGCACTGTCAATAAAGTTTTTAATCGTTATTCACTACCATACCCAACGATTCGAAACAAACATTTTTGAGCGGGAAAACACTTAATAACCCATTTTTTTTTCATACAATGCAAGATTTCACTATAACAATGAATATATTCGCAGGTCACCCGGCGGCAGGCTTTAATTTTTTTCCCATTAACATATTTGCTGTACTCAAAACTGTTCCTCATTGGTTTTCTTTGGCAGTCTTAATTGCTCGATGGGATCGATGGAAACACTTTAAAAGAAAGATTTTACTACATATCAGAAGAATGGGTCATTACCTTCAATATTTCGACAACAGTATCTTACAATTTGCCAGTTTTCAGAATTTTTGTTTGAAAACGTTTGACATGAGTGAACTTGCATATTTATGTGCTAGTTCCCTTTTAGCCTGCGTTTGGGCGGATTCTCAGCCTAGCGACTCATAAACAATTACCGCAGCACTGTGCTTTATAATGAATCGCAATGGCCCTCCCTACAAAGACAACCTTGCTGCTCTCCTTCTGTATGTTGCAGAGATTTTTATGCCGACGGTCAGCGGAAGACAATTCTACTTTATTTCTGTTACATGAAAAAACAAAACAAATTATGATATCGACGCATGCCGGGAAAAAACAAACACTATTGTTAGCTGACTTTCTTTGAACCAAAACCCAACACTGCTACACTGCTCTAGGTAATTCTCAAACAAACGTATCGAATAACATAGAACTTAATCCATCCCAAGGTATCCAACTTTCTTCGTCTTGCGTGAAATCGCAGTACACAGGGAGAATAGAAAATGTCTTTTCCTTGTGTTTTGCGGGCATCTTCAGCCGTTAGCCGGCGTCCGAAGATTTAAGCGAATGGGCAAAGTTTTCGTTTTGCTATCTTTTCTCGCGGGCCGCATATAGCCCCAAACTCTCGCACTCTCCTCCCTGCTTGAAAATCCCTGAGCCATTTTCATTGGTTCTCTTATACTTTGCGCCAGTTCGATCACGGTGAATTGAACAGGGCACGCGACGGCCATTTAGATAGCGCATTCGCTGCTCCGGAATGAGCTGCAAGGTTTTGGGAAGGAGTGGCGAGGGAAAGGAAAGTACAAAGAAAGCGGCGCTCACACGGGGCCAGGTCGGGGCGCCGAAACGTCTCTTGATAAATGATCCGTAGGCGTGGTCCAGACTGCCGATCAGGCCGGCGTTTGCGTCCGCCCAGTTGTCCGCTATAAGCGGATGGACACAAGGAGGCTTAGGCTTACCTGTCTCGCAACAGCTCGCGTGGCGGCGCTGAGAGCGCATCAGACCAGTGACGTCATTATTGGTGTGCGGCATATCCAAATTATCACTGCTTGTATGACCATCGACATTTCCTATGTTACCACTGCGCGCACACAGAAAAAAAAAAAAGAGCGATGGCTCGACCGCGCTTCGTCGTTGTTTGCTTTACAGCGTGACAAAGAAGCTTCAAGTCAGGCATGTCGGTGATTACGCTTGAAGATCTTTCTGCGTGTACAATGCACTGAGGTAAATTCAATAAAATCGTTGTGCACATGTTATGCACTCGACAAAAGGAAACAATAAATAACTTACGTAGCAGTGCAGCCTTATCCGGTAATAGCGTTTCAACGCCCATATAAATTTTGATAAACTGTGAAGGGTGAAACCATACAAACAGGAAGAAATCCGACGTCATTATTAGTTAAAGCAACACATCCACTGTAAACCACCCGCTCCCTCTTAACTCAACCTCATACAATTGTCCGGGCATATAACGGGGTCACTCGTTACCGTTGCCATGTTCATGGATGCTTGCTTACCTCTCTCTGCTCATGCACCTTCTGTTTATGATATTAGACTGTTCTGCAGAGTATAAGCGACGATGGCTACTTTCATAAGTGGGCAGTTTTCGGCACTCGGTTTACTGAACTCACGCAGGGCAAATGACGCTGTTACCCTCTCGATTTTCTTTCTCCCACAGCACAATGCTGAGCTACGAGCCTGTGAAGGCCCATATCGCGCTTCCAGTTGTTTCAGTTGAGTATGCAGAGCCAGCAAGCACTAACATTCACACATTTGGCGATGGTATACGCTGTCATAAGCTGTACAACACCGCCATCCGAACTGCGTTTATTCCCCACGAGTTCACGCGTTTAAGCGTTAATCGCGCAGTCACTTTGAGCATGTTCGCAATATGCGGTTGAGGGCGAGAAAGGCAGACAGGGTGACAAGAGGGCGGGGGACGCCAGTGAAGATTGCGCCGGGATCTTGTCTCGGGCGAGCTCCCAGAGACGCTTGGGCGTGTGTGCGCGATGGGTGTGCGAGTGCGCGAAGCGCCGCCCGACGGGGTCTACAGGCTAGAGCCTTCAGAGACACAATAGACGAGCCGTGCAAGCACCATACATGCACACACACATACACACGTATACATATACCATACAGGCAAGTATAGATGGAGTTTGGGACAAAGAGGAAAGGGAGGGGGAGGGAGGGGCGAATATACACACAGGCCTTCCCGTTCTCATAGGAGGCCCTTTTGTGTTGGGCGCTAGTGCCGGAATGGGCCAAGATTGAGCGTGGTGTACAAAGAGTACAAATTGGAGAAGAATAGGGGGGAAGGAAGCAATTTGGAGGAGGAGCGAATTACGTCATCGATCTCTCTTCGGGCCACACTCAGTTCCGCTGTCTAGCTTGACTCGCGCCTCGAGAAGGGGCCTTCTCCTCGATGCTGCTCGGCACGTCCCGGGCGGCACTGCGCATCTCGTGAGGCGAACAACGTTTTATCCTTCGCACTGAGATTGAGCGCTGAGCTTCGAGATTCAATTATAAAAAGACCCTTGGTCGGGTATGCAGTCGGTTTTTTCTTTTTAGACTTGGAAGAAGCTCGCAGGTATTGAGAAAGGAAGAAGATGCGAATAGTTGCGTTCGAACCAAGGGGAAATGAAAATAATGACGGTGCATAAATAAACAAGTCCTAGTGAGATGGGCGGCATATTACAGAATAGATGGAAAGCTAGGGTGACGATATTGTACGATGTTGTCATATCTGCTTTATTTATCGAATGCAGTGAATTATGAAAGATGAGGCGCCGGACTTATGGTGCACGTTTGGAAACGCGGCAATGAATCAGTGACGCACCATAACACACTCAACCAAAGTTAAGGCACATCAGCCTTGAACGCGGGTTCTTCTTTGTAGGTTTTATTGACAGCCAAGTTGCGCAGAATTCGCCGAATCTGAGAACCCAACTGTTGGGATTTCAGTTTGGCTCGGTATATCTTTGTATGTCTACATTTACTAGTGAATGCTTAAATGCGGGCTGTTCATTCAAAGACGATCATCTGCCTCTTACAAAAGGGAGAGAAAAAAGTCAAACATTCACGTTTTCAGTCGGGTTACATTGTTTCGTTGGCAAAGTTTCAGAATAAGAGAATAAGTAAGGAGGAAAGGGAAGTAAAATAAGTTGTCATTTTAACACTTCTGGGCCTTCCTTGTGCGCTCAGCTTAATGTGTTTGACTGAAGCGAAAATTTTAGTATTGCACTTTAGTCAAACTTTGTGACGTTAAGCTTAAGTGAGAGCCCTGATGGACATGCGCCAAATTAAAAAAAATATTCACAGTATGTAAACTTTGCCTAATTTTGTCATTGCTTAAAAGCAGGCGCAGCTTTGTGGTTGTTGTGCGGTTCGGAAACAACTATACCTTAAAAAATAGTATAAAAAATGAAAAGAACATGGCAAGGATGACTGAACTGTTGAATGTTTGGGGGAAAAAATTACGCACTTGAAAGATGGCGCCAAAAAATGGATATTGTGAATATTTCATGAGATCCTAGTTCTTTTATTTAACTTAGACTGCATATCGAAACTGTGAGGTCATGAGTGGCTACTAGCACAAATATAAAAATCGAGGGCAACACGTGCACGAAGATAAGTTTTACGCTCTCTCAAGCACGAATATATTTGCGATCCCAGTGCAAGCAAGTACCATCAGGGGACATACTAACCCCTCCCCCCCCTCCCCTCCTTCCCAGTTTCGGCCGGTGCCACTATACGTGGAGGCGCCGCCACCTAACAAAGCACTTTTGGCGTCGAGACCGACGTAGTGGGCCCGTTTCGACACCAGAAGTGCTTTGTCAGGTGGCGCCCCTACGTAGAGTGGCACAAGCCGGAACTTGAAGGGCGGGTCTGTTACTTCTGCCCCCGATGGTACGTCCTAGTGTGCCGGATTAGTCGAAGATTTCAAGAAAACGGTGGGGAGCTCACAACTCACAGGTGAACAATAATACAACGAATATCGCTCATTAAAGCTACATGCGACACGTTTGTTACCTCCCTTCGGCACCGTGGTACGGTGTAAATAAAGCACAATAATGTTTTTTTTCTGCTTTTATGTTCATGTTAGTGTTGTCTAGCTATGTCTAGTCTGCTGTCTCCACGCCGTGTCAACCTCGAAATCGGCGCAGACGTCAGCTCTTACTACCAATGGGTATATCGGGAGATGTCCGGTGGGTCCGGGGTCGTGAATCACTACAGAAAAGTGCGGTTCTCCTAACGCCTTCCGCTACTTTTCCCCTCCTTGCCCGTCTGCCCCCCTCTTCCCTCTTTCACATCTGCGTCATTTTCCCCTCGATCAGGTTTCGCGGAAAGGCCCGTGCGGCCATGAATAATTTGCGGCTCAAAGTGTGTCCGCAGTGTCGGCGTTCGCGACGACGACCAGCGTCGCGTCGTAGGAGTCGCCAACCGACCGAACGCCCATCAAAAATTCACACCTGCCGAAGCGAGCACCGTCTGCACGCCGCGCGGCCAGCTCGGCCGCTGCGTCTGCAGGAACGCGGTACCGGCTCGCACAAAGCGGCGGGCGGGCCTGATTAAGAGCTTCGGCCGGAATTAAACTGGAATAAGGCGGCACCGAGAGACACGCGAACGCGAACCAGGTACGTGGAAAACCATGCAGGCTTCATTGTGGCGCATCTTAAATGCGTCTTGGTGACGATAGAGAAGACCACCACGAAGCTTTGCTTCCCGTTTGTCCCGGCTCTAGCTTTTGGGGATTGAAGAAGTTGCGTTTAACGGCTGGTCTGTGTGGACTGCGTAAACACCTCTCCGTACTATGTTGGCGGAAACTCTGGAGCGTAAGGTGCGGTGAACGCCACGGCCTCGGCGGGCGAAAGAGGTGTTTTTAAGAGTGCGTTTTAAATAACGAGTCGTTTGTGCCGCTTGGCACGTTGCTAACGAGGTTACACCTTTCAAAGAGTGCGGAGTGACGAATGTTCTTAGTAAATAAATGAGGATGTCAAACACTTTCTCTACATCAAAACAACTCTTCGGAATTACACGTATTAGTTTGAATGCGCCGAGGAGAGAATGCCACGCAGCAAGACCTTTTTTGCGCAAGCTGAATATTTCGCGAATCCGGCTAAAGACGCAGTTGCAGCGTATTTCGCGGAGTGGACAGGGCAGGGTACCTATTTCGGCTCTCTTCCTCTATCTGCCAGCTTTCTCATGGTGCAAAGGAATATATATCGCTCATGGTACATTGTGCTGCACTGCTGTGGAATGAACTTAAGCAGGACATCAAAAGTAGACAAAAAAAAGAAAAGCTATCTGTTTTTTTCTTACAGGACATTTTTGGAAGTATTTTGAACGCCTGGAGAATCCCAAAGTCTCAGCAAGGACCTAAAAGTCATTTTTCATCGCGAATTCAGCTTGTGCACGTGGTGAATGCAAAACCTAACTCGCGAAAGCTGCCAAACGCTATGACGGATTTTGTGCTCGCCACTGGACTCGAGATAGTTCACCGAGAGGAGAAGCATTGGACATAAAAAAAGCAAAGAATCAGATCACAAAAAGAAAACGTGGTAGAAGTTTAACTTAGCTAAACCGAGGGAACATGCGAATGAATGTGTTTAGCCTGGTTGGCTCACGGTTTTGCTTTGCTGGGTTGCCGGCACGTCTGGCGACGATATTAGACTCAGGGTAGGCTCTGATTGCGGTTAAGTTGAACTGATCTGTTCGTGCCGCAGGTGGAAGTTGATGAAGACGACGATGTGCACTGCACAGCGAAAGAGTGTGTTGCAGTTTAACACGAGGCGTGATCAGCTGCGGCGATAGCACAGCGCCTTCGCGCAGCGGCCAGCGAAGCTGATCTGTTTGTGCCGCCGTGGGTTCGAATAATAATAATAATAATTGGTTTTTGGGGAAAGGAAATTGCCCAGCATCTGTCTCATACATATCGTTGGACACCAGAACCACGCCGTAAGGGAAGGGATAAAGGAGGGAGTGAAAGAAGAAAGGAAGAAGAGGTGCCGTAGTGGAGGGCTCCGGAATAATTTCGACCACCTGGGGATCTTTAACGTGCACTGGCATCGCACACGGGTTCGAAACCCAGTCGCAAGAATGTTCAGTTTATTTCTGTTGGTACGCTTGATTTTGCCAAGGTAACCTTCAAGGTCGAACTTCAGGCAAATTGGCGACTATATTTAGCGCTTGGTCAATTACGCTAATAGAGGTGGCTTTGCGGTCGGTGTAGTGAGCTCCGTCCGCGGAGCGGACTTGTGGTAATTTGCTGTGCATTCAACCCAGCGCCTTGGCTCGAGCCTTTCTGCAGCCATTGCGGTGGACGGGGTGCAACTTTCTGGGGATCGGTGCGATTCGTAAGCGGCCCTTGATGACTGTTGAATGTGCGGTCGGGGGACTGGGAAGGTGTTGTGGGGGCCTGTGGATAGGGGACAGACAGATGACGTCCGAAGGTGGTGTGGTTCAGACGGTCAGTTTGGCTTGCAAAGTGGGCCTGGATTACTTCCCTGGCCGTGTGACGGAGTCTTACGACGAGAGACTTCTTTGTAGATGTGGATTTCATTACGCTGAGCACATGCTTAAAGGTTTTGAGATTAAGAATGTCGAGCTGTCCAGCTCTCTATATGGGGTGGGGGTGGGTTGTCTTGAGAAGTATTATTGAGGTGGCAAAATTGAGTGTCAGCGGCTTTGAATCCCTGATACCTGTTGGACACCCTTATAAGCATCCGGAGGATCAGTGTTGTGGTATGACTGAGATGATATAAGGTGTAGGTAGCGCTGCAATCTTGATGTATCTCGAAGCCAAGGACGCGTAGGTCTGGCACCGTACGAATGAGAGCGTTATACAGGATCAGATGGATGTCCGGTACCACGAAAGAGTGGCCTCGTCTTTTGCGATGCAACAGAAGAAGCTATGACTTGCCTGCAGCGCAGCTGACACCCCCTCTGCGTGCGTACTTTTGGACAGTGCCAGTTGCAGTTTTTAAAGCATCTTGCATTGCGCCCTTGGTGCCTGAACTGGTTCAGATGATTATTTAATGTGCATACAGTGAAGGCTTGATGGTTGGGATCGTTTCGAGCTTGGCTGGAAGTTTTTGCATTGCAAAGTTGAAAAGGGTTGCCGAGAGGATGGACCCTTGTGAAATGTCTCGTATAAGGATAGGAAGTGTTTCGGTGTGGAGAATTTCAATTCCAATAGCTGCCGTGTGGTCAAACATAAATGTACTAATATACTTGTATGTGCGCTGTCGGCGTTGAGTGGTGGCCAGGTTCACGAGTATAGGGTCATGGCTTACATTGTCAGAGGCACCCTCGATGTCAAGTGCCAGAATAGCTCAGCAGCCGTATGGGGAGACTCGCTCAAGAAGCTCTTTCTGGAGTTGCAGGAGGACGTCTTGTGTCCGGGAAGGCCCCTGTCTCTTCCAGGTGAGGCTGTAGGCGACTGAGCGTGACATGTTCGAACAGGTTGCCGAGGCATGATGAGGTGGAGGTGGGGCGTTGGTTGTCGGGGTTGGTAGGTTTAGCTAGTTTCGGAATGAGGATGATTTCTACGTGCTTCCATTTAGAAGGCAGGTTGCCACCCGACCAGTCATGGTTGAAGTGGTCCTTGAGTGCCTCAGTGGAGGCGTCATTGAAGTTGCGCAGTTGTTCGTTATTAATGTCATATCGACCCGCTGTTGTGTTTCGGGTGCGTCTTTGAAGAGAATCTATGATTTCTGCCGTTGTGATCCGTCGGTCCAAAGTGGAATTTTCGTCTGTGGCGTAAGGGGGTCGAGGCTGTGCTAACATAGCGCTGCTCGGGGTAGCAAAGGACGCCGTTGTCCTGATCAAGTTATTTATGTCGGATGCACTTGTTGGTGCGGTTGGTGATCGTCTTACTTTCCGGTCTTGCTGGCGGCTTAACAGATGCCGTCGGAGAGGACATGTTTTGGCTGTGCCTAAATCCTACTGGCAATAAAAGCATAAAACATGATCACTGCCTATGAGAAAGGAAGGACGAAGGCAGAAAGCAGAAAAACGCTGAAGATTTAGTAACAGAAGGAAGTGCAACAGCATATTAAGCCATCGCAAAACCTAGAAAAAAATATGGGGCATCTTTTTTTGTCTAGAACAGCTTCAGTAAGGAAGGCTTATCTCAGGGTATTTGCATCCGCCGTGCTGACGAAACTTCACTGTCAGGTTGTTTTTTTTCAATAACAGCGCAAGCTGTAGAAAAAAAATTGACGTGGAAGGCAAACGGGGGAAATGCTACAGATACTTGCAAATATGCTCGGTCGCTGAAAGCAAGGAGGGTTGTAGAGGGTTTAGGGAGTTTAACATCCCAAAGCAACTCAGGCTATGAGGGACGCCGTAGTGAAGGGCTCCGGAAATTTCGACCACCTGGGGTTCTTTTACGTGCACTGACATCGCACAGCACACGAGCCTCTAGAATTTTGCCTCCATCGAAATTCGACTGCCGCGGCCGGGACCGAACCCACGCCTTTTGGGCCGGCAGCCTAGCGCCATAACCACTGAGCCACCGCGGCGGCTGAAAGCAAGGGATGTGAGGAGTAACGTACTGTTTAATTCGCCGTACCATGTAAGCAAAATTTGACTGAGTTTTCACTTCCTATTGAAATCAGGTGTGCCGTTCGGAGAAATAGCTTGTGATATGAATAAGTCACGCTACGTTTCGGGTATTAGTTCTGTATAACAATATCTATAGCCAGTCGAGCTGAATTACCGGTTAAAGTTAGCCTTTGGTGAGCCTCTGTGCATTCCTCGAACACACGGGCTTGACGTCCCGTCTGTTCTCCGTCAGGTAGTTACACGCAGTGACCGAACGCTCCACGAATTCTGCCTTGAACGATTAATAACTGGACGCCCCACTCCAGTTGTAACCAACACAGTGCTGTGCGAGTGTGTGATTTAATTCCTCTAAAATGAACTAACCACGCATACAACTTGTACACATTTCTTATTGTGTAAACAGCTTGTGTATATTACCTCTCCCCCTATCCTCTCTTCCTGTCCCCTCACCTCTTTCATTTCATTTCTCCATTCTGCCTGCTATCCTTTATTTCTGCTTCCCCAGCTCAGGTGCTTCAGTATCGATGGCAGATGCCGGGGCTAGCAAAAATCTTTTCCTTCCTTTTTACTATTATTTTAACAAAACCACTACCACCACCTGTTTAATTACCTGATTGTCAGTCTGTTCATGAGGATTTTTTACTTGTGATTCAAACCAAGATGATGTCCATACCGGCGCGGGTCTTCAGCCTGAAACTAAAGCGTCGCTTTATCAGAATACGCAGATTATACGAAACTTAGTAAACTTAGTATACCCACACTGTTCTGTACTGTAGGCCTCTGCTTTCGTGTAATGGCGGCCTCCTGCGAAGTAGTCTCGCCCTCATAGTACGACGAATGCGTAACTGAGCACGTAGTTCGCCGGAATAATTGATTTTGCTTTAGCCGCATGAATGGGGTTTGTATTACTATCTATAAGGAAGCTACAAAGGTGACAACGACAAAGACAAGACACACATTGCGCTGGACTTCCAACTGCGTTTATCGAAAAAAGTGTGCGTCAGTTTCATCGTCAAAAACAAGTATGCGTATGCGCATTGTCATTACTCAGTACATGTTGCTACTAAAATTGTGCCTATAGTCGCGATGTGATTATCACCTATTGTTCTCTCCTATTTATCAAGCCCAATTCGTTAGATAAGAAATGTATGAAAGGCTGGGCAACAAAGCCACTTTCTTTGGTTGAAATATGAAAAGCCTCTTCCACTTGTCTTGTGCACCGATCATCGTGAACGTACAAAACCTCAGTATCAACATAAAAAGGTATACACTTGCAAATGAAACTGCTTCGCAGGGTTGGTTGAGTTATTTTATAAATAATTTTGGTGCTCCAAACGCCTTACGTTAATACACCCTGTATTCTGCCCTACATACTACGTCCTCTGGAGAAAGATATCAGGTTGACCACTGCAGCCTGAGACGAGACAAGCTTATTTTCACGGTTTATTTTGCAGCGTGTCTTTCTTTCTTTATATAGTCCCTTTCCTTTCTTCCTTGCCTTTGCACCGCTGCTTCCACTTTACCTATCAACGCGGCAGAGGTATATATAGGGCTCCTGTTCTGCAGAAAATCCGGTGTCGTCGTCGGCGTTGTGAGCCAAAAATGGGCCGTGGTAAAGTAGCCATTCGGTCCAGCTACGTCACGTGACCTAGTGACGTCACCACAACCTGCTGACAGGATTGTGGGCAAACTGCCCACCGTGGCAGGTGGCAGTTCAGTTAGTTACTAGCCGAGGAAGGTTGCTGGGGAAGAGGTTCTCACAAGTCCCACCGGTGGCAGCACCTGCCATCGCAGGGCAGTGGCGCGTCGCTTAACCGCGGCACCACTGTGCTAGGAGTGGTATGAGGACTACCAGCGATCTATGAATGTAAAGTATGGAATGACCAATTCCGCATATATGGGCATTAACCCATTACCTCTATCGCGTCATACTCTCAAAGCAGAGCTTAAGTATTCTCTCCAGTTTTTTTTATTGCGAGCTGAAAATAGAACATTGACACCGTATGTGGCCCACACTTTCTTAAATCTGTGTGAGAGGGAGTGGACGTTAGGCATTACTGCTACTTGTTTACTTCTTTCAAGCAGACTACTGCGCTGTTTCGAGTCGCGTTTAAATGATTTCAACGTTCGGGGGTCTTCTTCTGCACACGAGTCAAGGACCGTCTCCTTGAAACCGGCCCCCCTGCAGCGGGGAGCTTGGACTTTGAGGCTATTGCTCATCTTGTGAAGACTAAATTTTTTCACTGCCACGGCCATGCATTCAGTGACAATGCCGTTTTTTTTACAAGCTTTAATGAAATGACATCATGTAGCTTAACTGGGCTTTCTCGCTTCTGTGAAAGTATTGCATATATAAGAAGTTTTGTTCGAACGTAAATTTTGATCTAAAAGTTGCAATACGCTACGCCGGGAAACTTCATGCGTGAACATGATGCTGATCGACCTTTTTCGAAAACATCGCGACCATGTGCCACAGTTTCTGGCTCAAGAAATTTGAGAACCACTAGAAAATCATCCACGTATGAAGCAATCAGCATAAATGCACCGGGCAAGTTCGTCTCTTCTTCGCTGTCAACCTATCTAAAGAAATATTGCTGATGACAGGGGCTATCTTCACCCCTAACCACACACCAAACTTCTGCATGTGTTTTACCTTCTCAAACAGTGCACGTGTTATTGAGGTAGACCGAAAGGGTCCGGTGGAAATTTACCATTAATTTTGAAAAAAAAAAACACTCAATTTTTACCTGCAATATATTGATGAACCGACTGCCGGAGTTGGTCATGGCGAGGCTAAAAGAACAAACCTTCCACATCGACGCTGAAACCGATAGAACTTCCTCAACACCACCTCGTCGTTCACTCACTGCGCTCATACTTTGCCAACTCACTTAGCGCAGAAATTGCAGGGCGCTTACAAGCTCCTCTACAAAGTCAGCTTTTCATAATCATCGGTGCGTCAAACTCACAGAAAGGAAAAAAAAAAACTTGATTTAATAACTGCGAAACCCACCTCGTTCTTATGTGTACACCACTCCTTCTGATAACCTTAATATGTAGACAAAATTTTCAAAGCAAAGCGGCTTTACGAGGTATACGCAGAATTATGCGGCGATACAGCCTGATTAAATTGGTGGCAAAACACTGAAACCAGATGGGAAAAACGAAATATGCGCGTTATAGTAATAGGCAGGACTAAGTGAAAATGAACCACTCTGGCCTCTAGCTTGGATCAGGGGTCCACCGTTGAAAGAGAAACAGAAAACAAAAAAACACTACATAAAACTATCCAAGGATACAAATCATCCACAAAAAGGAAAGCGCGCGGCGTGTCGCGACGTCTCGTGATAGGTCCGGCTCGGCTTCGCCAGTAATGCGCTTTGAATCAATTTAATCTCCCTAAAAGGCAAGCGTGTCCCCTCCCGGCGGCGACCATTCTCTCTCTTATTACTTTCCATTGTGGGTGCGGCTCATTTGAATTTCAAAAGCCGCGGAACCTGTCTTCCACAGAATGCAAAGTTTTTCCTTCGGGCGCATACACCTAATTTGCCGCTGGGCTCTACCTTGGCTCCTTAAAGTGATTCCCCGCTGCGGCTTGTATATTTTTTTATACGTGAAGCGTAGAAGCGATTCCTTTTTCTTTTCTGAATAGCTACACGAAAGCTTTGCATTTAATTTCTTTTAATGTAATTTTCTTTTCTAGCTCTAGAATCTGGTGTGCTTTAATATCGAGCGTGTCGTGCCGGGGGCGGGTGTCCCCTCGAGTGGCTCGCTTTTTGAGGTTTGTATCTGGGTAGGAATTAGGCTTCTGTTTGGCGCGCTTTGCTTCGCATCTGCCTGAAGCACTTGACGCCTGAGAGTTTAAAAGAATTGCCGTGGGCGGTGAACCATATTCTCATACTTTGCTCATGCGCGCTTGTTTTTCGCATTATTGTTATTGGCATGTATGTAACTGACGACGAGAGCGGCATAATTTGAATTCGAACGGATTCCAGTCCACTCCAATTCTATTCTAACTCTTTTCTTACGTCCTCATTGAATTAAACTAAGACATGTTCACTCTGTCTTCCTAATCAACAAATAGGTGGAGTGGACATTAAGCATAGGATGCGTTTGAAGAAAAAAGATGTATATAATAGGATAGTTCGGAATTTCGTTTCACTTTTAAGGGACAATGCAGTACGTTTGAGTGCAGCCCATTATTGGTAGGGCGATGAAACATACTTGTCCTACCTATGCGAAATAGTGAAACGACATCACGCATTTACCAACTGAGAATAATAGCAACGGCGAGAGTGCCAAAATCGTGTCTGTGCCTAAATTCCTTCATCTTCTAGTGTCGCGTTATCGGGGAAATTTCGACATATTGATTGTATGCCGCACTCTCCTCGCAAAAAAAGAAACAAAAATGTGCAGCCTAAACACCCAACTATAAAATCTCATTGACGCTACGCATTTAACCTTGGCATTATTAACTTTTGTAAAATTACTCGTACTGCCCACATCGAAAAATTACGATCCCAACTATACAGGTAAAATTGGAAGCGAACAAATGGCTTAACTGTATGCGATCTCGGCGTCATTGTATGTTCCTGAAAATTTATTTCTGGGAAGATTTACCCTCCCTGACTGGACGTTGCCATTAAGCACGGAACCCAAGATGACTGCTGTAATCTGGAATGCAATAGTTATACCGCAATGCTACCGTTGCCTCCAAGGTGACCATGTTTTAAATTTCATATTTCTGGTGCTTAAAGCACTTACTTGCCGTTCCACCTTGAGGTAAATAACATGGGTTGTAGCCTGTCGTTTCGCCTGGACGTACACAAAACGCGTACACAAAATTATAGCCAGTGTTGGTTATACAATGTTTTATGCAGGGCGGTGCTATTTCTTTGCTTGGCAAAACTGTCAGACAACTATGGCAGATCCGTAGCAACGGGCGACACGACAGGAGCAATCTTTCTGCTGCTTTTCGTGGCAAAATTTGTTGCACACTTTTGGTGAACGACAGTAGAATGCTGGTGAGGGAAGAAATTTCGAGCCCTGTGCTTTAGCGCAGCATGCTCATAGTATTTCGCTGTTTTACTCTAGTGAATTAGAACTAAACATCGCTCTCAATTGAAGCTATCAAGCAACCTTTTAAACTGCTACTTTTATGTCCCTACGTAATGTAATAAACTTAAAGGCGCGAATTTGGTCTTTGGTTTTAGCTAGTCACTACTTTCAACGCCGGGTTTCTATAGGCTAGCGTCTTTCAGTGCGATCTAGACATACGCATAGATACAGGCTTTCTCACAAGTCGTTACAAAGCTCTATCATTGCGCGATCCGCGCTAGCTACCGCGATCCGCTTCAGCGGGGAGCCACTGCGCATGCGCAGGTTGCCCTGAGGATGCCAGGTGGCGTCATATGCCGGCCAGTTGCGCGAACGCCTGTCGCGTCGGGTCCAATCAGCGCGCGCGCACTGGCAGTGCACGGAAGCGGATCACGGTAACGTATCGCAGATTGCGCTGTGCTGAATCTGTCTATTATCACTGTCTATTAGCATTAGTCAGAACACTCTTCTTGCGAAAATTCATAGATATGGTATCAGGGGCCATGTGCTAGAGCTAATTCGTTCTTATCTTTCGCACAGATATCAATATGTCGACATCAATGGATGCTCCTCGCGCATGACATAAATCAAAACTGGCGTCCCGCAAGGGAGTATCTTAGGTCCACTTCTGTTTAATTTATACATCAATGATATTACCACTATTAATACGAATGCATACTTTATAATATACGCGGACGACACAAGCATATTCTTTAGTGGTTACAACCCCGATGATCTCATTATCCTTGCAAATAGGACGCTCTCAGCGCTTGTCCACTGGGTAAACTGTAATTCTCTACAGATAAATGCTTCGAAAACGAAAACAATGTTCTTCCGTCCGAAAGAAAAAAAATATTAAGTTTCTCCAGACAACTATGCTGTGCCTCGAGTAGTATAGAAATTGTTAATACCTTTAAAACATTAGGAATCTGGTTTCCGGAAAAACTGCTCTGGGATACACATATTGATCATATATGCCTTAAGGTTTCTCGTGTAGTTGGCGTACTATCACGTTATCGCCATTTTTTCTCTACCTCAATTAAACTGCTTCTGTTTAAAACCCTCTTCATGTCACATTTGCATTACTGCAACCTAGTTTAGGGAGCTGCTACAAAGGCCACTCTTCAAAATATTTGCCTCCTTCAAAAGAAGGCCTTAAGAATTACTTTTAACCAACCTTACGATTATCCTTCCGCAGCCCTTTTTCACAATAGTAACGTGCCGAGAATATTTAGTCTCTATAATATACGTCTGTTCTTGCGCTACTAACAGGAAACACGCGACAAAATTTTAACAATATCTCAAATTGCTAACCTTGAGCTCCTTGTGCCTACATACCTGCTACGCCGTCTGCGGCACTACACCCTTAACACGCCACGAACTAACTACGGGATACAGATGCTTAGATATTATCTTCCCGCACTACTCAATCGTCTCTTTGATGCAGGCATTGACATTAATAAATGCAGCAATGCTGTCCTCCGGGCGTTCTTTCACTAAATAATTCTCTTTTTTTATGGTTTGTGGTTCTTACGCATACGGTCGAAATATGCAGGCTCGTTGAATGCTTATCGTAACCCGTCAGCACGCCAATATCATGCTGTCTTCATTCATGTATGTTGAAAATTGTTCTTTTATGCGTTGTCAATGTGTCCACTGCTGTGAAATTAAGTGCTATAATCTCTTCGCATATAGAATGTTCAAATAATGCTTTCAGTGCATGCTTCGAATTTTATATATTACTTGTTCTTTATGTTATATTGCGTGCTTAGTTTGTGTTTCCGCTGTTCCTTCACAGATTGTGAATCATGCCTTATGTTGATGTATGCCTTTCTTGTTTGCACGTGACCAATGGCGCCACTGTTGCTGGATGTTGTGGGCCTCGGGAGCTTGTCAAGCTACGGCTTTTTTTTCCCGGGGCCCACTGCTCTCTGTAGCAAGAAATAAATAAACTGAAACTGAACTGAACTGAACTGAACGATACACTGCCGTTCGCGGTGCATAGATACATGTTTTCTCACCAGTCATTACAAAGCTCTATCATTGCGCGATCCGCGCCAGCTACCGCGATTCGCTTCAGTGGGGAGCCACTGCGCATGCGCAGGTTGCCCTGAGGACGCCAGGTGGCGCCATATGCCGGCCAGTTGCGCGAACGCCTGTCGCGTCGGGTCCAATCAGCGCGCGCGCACTGGCAACGCACGGAAGCGGATCACGGTAACGTATCGCAGATTGCGCTATGCTGAATCTGTCGATTATCACTGCCGTTCGCGGTGCACCACACACTGCCGTTCGCGGTGCATAGATACATGTTTTCTCACCAGTCATTACAAAGATCTATCATTGCGCGATCCGCGCCAGCTACCGCGATTCGCTTCAGTGGAGAGCCACTGCGCATGCGCAGGTTGCTCTGAGGACGCCAGGTGGCGCCATATGCCGGCCAGTTGCGCGAACGCCTGTCGCGTCAGGTCCAATCAGCGCGCGCGCACTGGCAGCGCGCGGAAGTGGATCACGGTAACGTATCGCAGATCGCGGTGCACCATCACCTAAACATATTTTTTCACTACTCTAAATTTTCAATAGCTGAATTCAAAACCTTGAAAAAAAAAGAGATAGTGTGATGCATTTTCGTAATTTTGTGCTGGACGTATTAAAAAAAGATAGTCATGAACCAATAATGATATTTTTTAGTTACCCATTGACCGCGTAAAGACGAGGTTATTAATTTTTGTGTATACCACTAAAGTTTGCCTATATGCACAAGCAAAAATGGGGAAAATTTTTGTTTACATTGCTAAGCTTAGCGTTGTTGCCGCTAGAGAGCTAAATTCCGCTGACTTGGTTGTTGAAGTTGAGGGTAAAACACAGTGCTTGAGCGTCGTGCGTAACTTTCTCTTTCGCTCTCAAGCTTTTCAGTCAAGGCCCCATTCATAGAGTCCGTCAGTTTCAGAAAGGGCTGGCCACCAGAACTTGGTGCACAGGCGGCGTTACTAAGGAATGACATCCAGCTTTGCTGGTTCCTGGTTTACCATTTTCTTTTTCCGTAGACGGGCGTATCGCAGATCCACGATGAGAACTGGCGTAACTGAAAATACCCAATTCCTGGGCCTCCTATTTTTCAGCCTAGCTCAGGAAGAGAGGCGATTACCGATGGCCTTTCGATCCATTAGGAGCGGAGAACTCAGCGAGAAGGACGTCAAACTAGCGAATGTCGAGATCTCTCGGCGAGACTAATACCAATAAAGAAGCCAGCGGTGGCACCGAGGTTAAGGGGAGCAAAAAAAAAAGAGATAAAAGAAAAAGAAAAGCGGCTAAAAATGGTGAGAGGGAAAATGGGAAAAGCAAGCCTTGAGGAGGCAGGAGAGGAACTTGTTTTCTGCACCAAAGAACAAGTCTCATTCGTCTTAGGAATGAAAAAGCGAGGGCAAGGGAATGTGGAGTCGGAGGAAGAGGAAGCAGAGCGTCGTCTTGCGCAAAAAGAAGTGGACATAGATATTCCGGCGAGACAGATAGAAAGAGGACTGATGGCGCGGAGGAGCACCACGTGAGAGAAAGAGGGAGCGAAAGGGGAAGAAAGAAAGAAAGAAAGGCCGAACTAAGCCCTCAGAGAACGGGATCTGTTGAAGCGAGTGGTCAGCGAGCAAAGGAACGGAGGAGTGGTGGCGAAACGAGAATGGCGCCCGAAACCCAAGTAAGATTTGACCGCTTCGTTGACTTTTTGCGGTGAAGCCACGAATTGGAAGGGAAGTGCAAAATCCCTTTCGGCTCTCTCTCTCTCTCTCTCTCTCTCTCTCTCTCTCTCTCTCTCTCTCTCTCTCTCTCTCTCTCTCTCTCTCTCTCTCTCTCTTTTTCCTCAGGGCGACGAGAAGAAAGAAGCGTGGCGAGGGAGAAAAAGAAGCCAAAAATAAATCTCGAAGAAAGAGGAAGGTTTGCAAATCTTTGCCCTCTCTGCTTTCTTGTCGTGTTTTCGCTGCCACAGCGTGCGCGGCTTCTGCAGTTGTGCACCGGTTTGTTGAGAATATGTGCTTCCTGCTTCGTTTCGTGTTTCTTTAGGATGCCTCCGTGTATGCTCCTTCCCTCTCCTCCTCTTCACTTTCCTCTTCTTGATTCCACTCGGCAAGCCTTTCTTAGCAACGTTTTCCATTTATTTTTTTGTGCGGAACCGAGATTTTCGGAATGCCGAGGTGTGAAATTGAGTTATAAATAAGTACCCAGCCCGGAGTCAGTTCGACATTCAGTTCTCCGCGTCAGGTTTTTCCGTTTGCCGTCTTGCGCCTGCGAACGCCTTCCAGCAAACTTTGAGGCTCCCCTCCGGAACGGTGATAACGGCAACAACACGCACGGCGGGTTTTTGCTATGGGATTCGGTATCAATGCTCTGGTTTTTATCCGTAGAACTGGATGTTTTGAGGCTGTTGGGGGTGATAAAGAAAACCTCGAGGGCTGTCGAAGCACGTTATATAGGAGCAGTTAAGGCCAACGCGGAGTTTTGTTTATTGTGTGATACTGAAACCAACTTAACGGCTTTCAGCAAGTGGGGCACGTGGGCAGAAGGGAGAGAAGAGAGCTTATCTTTCTTTTTTCCCAAGCCATTGCGGTTTTTTATTGGGTGTAGAACATGTTCAGTGAAGGATACAAGCCTTCTTTATTTCCTTACCGGCTGGCCCCAAACAGTTGGAGAGCTTGTATCGATTCGCACAAGCATGAAGAACGCATTTATAACCGGCGGCTCAAAGCTCAAAGGAGTTCGTAGTTCGTAGCTTCCTTGTCTTCATCATCATAATTTATTTAACCCTTAAGGACCTTTTACAGGGTATTACATAAGGAGGGGGGGGGGGCGGTGACTTACGTAGAGCAATACATGAAGAAAGCGAAAAAGGTTGAAACAAAAAAATCTAGTAAAACAGATATAAACATACAATGAGAGCAATGAGGACAACGAATACAATAAGTAAAATCAAATGAGAACCCAGTTGAAACAGTAACAAAAAATGCAGTCGAGTAGAGCAAGGGAATTAAAAATGAGTTGCTGAAGTACATCAGACTGAGAGTGAGAAAAGAAATTTAGACAAATTTAATGTTCAAAACCAGACAGTAACAGCTCTTTAAATCTGACAGGGTCACTTTCTATGACAGTAGGATCTGTCAGGATTCGTTGTTTCATTCATTCCTTGTTTTCTCATACATAAGATGAAAACGTAGGACCAGCCGAAAAACAATCCCAGCTGTATCTTGCCCGTCGTCCTCGTCTACTTCCTTTACGTCAACCTCGCCTGTACAAATACCAAAGTTACATTTCGGTATACAACCGAGGGTTATAAGAATAGGAATTCCTGCTGTAATTCTGTTTACGGCCACAGTACATGAGCTGGGGTACTTTTATTTCCTGGTCTTTTTTATAGTAGTCCCACACTATAGCATTAGTCTTAGTGTTTCATCTTTGTTCTTGAGCCCTGTGCAGCCGGTATTCAGTTCGTTCTGCTTAATTTTATATATATATATATATATATATATATATATATATATATATATATATATATATATATATATATATATATATATATATATATATATATATATATATATATATATATATATATATATATATATATATATATATATATATATATATAGCATGGTAGCGATAGGGCAAGTAAATGGATTTTCTGCAAACACAAAGTGAACGAGGGAGGGGGAAGCTGAAGAGAGCTTGCCAACGCTTCGACAAGAGCACTCGCCTTCGTCTGCGCAAAGCGTTCATCATCGGCAGGGCTTTAAGTAGAGCCTTCACTCCGAGGAGGAAAAAGGCCTGGTGAGAGGGAGGAGGAGGGCGTGAAGCGGGAGGGGTGTTAGGGTGGGGAGCGTGAACCTTGTCCGGACATGATGGCTGCTAAACAGGATTAACCGGCTGACATGCAAAGCTGTGAAAAGAAAAAGATGGTTGGGGTTTAACGTAGTTAAAATCGAGTAGATGTGCGAAAGCAGGTATTCATTTTCAATTGCAGGGGATCAACTTAAGCTCCACCTTAAGAGTATGACACGAAACCTTTAGCGTGTTAATGCCCATATGTGCAGAATTGTTCATTCTCTACTTAACATTCATAGATCGCGGACAATCCTCATACCATGCAGGCGTAGTTGCTCAGCGGTTAAGCGATGCGCGCCACTGCACTGGCAGACAGCAGTTTCTATCTCAGCCAGCGGTGGGAATTGTGCAACCCATGTTGCTCTTCCGAGCAACCTCTCGCGCAGCTGGCACGACTCTTCTTCGAATGTACCCGAGGTTACCCGTGTAGCTCGGGTAAGCTCTGGTAGAACGGCTCAAGATCGTACGTACGCGCTATCGCGATGGAAAGAAACGCGAAGAACTCGGCGCCTACACGCTCCGCTGTTCGACTTTCTTTTCATCGCGCTTTCACTTCGCTGATAGCAAAATTACGCTAGAGTCGTCCGTGATGCATTCCAGGACGACTCGGACGTCTTTTTCGCATCACCGAGGTAAAAGCGCGATGAAAAAAAATTCGTGTAGGGGCCGTGTTGTTCGCGTTTCTTCCATCGTGATAGTATACGTATACGTGTGGTGAACGGTGAACGAAGGTACGGTGACAAGATTCTTGGTCGATGTTGGTGAGCGTATGAGTGCTTTTGCACTATTACGCCAACTCAGTGTGTAGGAATCCGGGGGTTGGGGAGGGTGGAGAAATAGCGAACGTGGGCTTGAAAGGCTGCGTGTCCGCCCAGGGGAAGTGACTTGGAGCACCTTTACTGTACTTTAATTTCATTTTAACCTTATAATTCTCCTCGTATCAATCGTGACTTCGCGGCAGAAAGATACCTATTATATCCCTTAGAGACAAAAGTCGGAAATAGCGTCCATGGTATCTCCCATGCCGCACCCATTGACAGAGCTTCGGCCTGTGACGAGGCCAAAAGCTATAACTTGAAAAAGGATTACTCGAGATTCAAATGGCGCCGAGCAAACTAGGCACGAGAGTGATTCTTGTTGGAAGTCTTTGTTTGACGAGAAAAGAACTCTTTGGTAATCTGCATCTCTGTCATGCATTTTTTTTGCGTTATTAAGGCTTTAGACACTTCTGTGTGGTTCTTTTCCCCTGATCTAGCGTTTCGCACCATTGTCAGCAGAATAAGTTCGTCGTATCGCGTGGTAATGTACAGAAAACATGCTTATTTGTGACTTCTGTGTTCCTTGCAATTGCCGTGAAGGCAAAAAGTAGGGTGCAAGACCAGCTACAAGGATCCTACTAGCTAATCAGAAAAAAAATAGCATTGATGGTATGCGCTTCGTAACGCGCTCTGCCAGAGGAACATTAAGCTTCGGAACTTTCAAGCAATGTCTGTTGGCTGCCTCACGAGGTGTAAAAAGGTTAACAGTGAACGCCCCCCTCCCCCCCCCCCCCCCAGCAAAAAAAAAAAAGAAAATGGTGGTACAGCGTGTTAAAGGAAAATAATACTTGGAGTCCATAAGGGTGGTATTAAAAAAAGAAAATCATGAACAATTTCTTCAGAGGACGATGCAACGCTCGGCTGGAATAGCTGTCGCACAGCACACAGTTGTTTTTTTGCATACGCTCCATGAGTGAATTAAGTGTCCTGTTTACTTAGTTCCATGAAGGAACTCAATTGTTTCCTGGGAAACGATCAGTAATTGCCAACGCAGTTTCCATTTGCCATGCAATTCCCATTGTATCACAGGCGATGTAGGGGTGCTATATATGAAGAAAAATGTAGTTTCTTCTAGAAATTATTTCACGCCTAGTCTTCATATAAAAGAACAAGTGTTTTTTGCTTCTTATTTTTTTTGCCGCTTAGAAATGTGCTTGGAAATGTGAGTTAACAGCTCATTCATCCGATCTTCTTCTGCGCTTGGCTTACAGCTAGAAGTGGCTCGGCCTAGTTCGGTCTAATCCAAGTCTTTTCGTTCTCGTTCGTGCACTCAGACCTCCCTGAGCGCGCGTACTGTGCATCTGCACTTCCGAGCTCATTGCGAATTCCTTTGCTCTGTACCGGCGGCGTTCCGCACAGAGACCACGTGCTACAGCGAACACGATCCCGACGCCGCAGGAGAATCACGATACAGAAACATTCCGGCCGAGCAAAGCTGATAAGCTGGTGGGCGGGACAAATCGCGAGCTAGAGACGAAAGAACGACACAAGGGCGTCGTCGACCAGAGAGAGAGAGAGGGAACACGCTGTCGCACGCGCGCCCAGCGTTGGTCTATTGAGCGACCACGCTTCTGATTAAATTAGGCGTCGTCCGCTATCCCTGGACGGACGACTGGTGCCAGGCAGGCAGCGGCTGAGCGCGCATCCACCTTGTGGGGGTTTGTGCGGCTGTGTTGAGATAGCGTCGCTCGGCGCTGCAGCAGGAGGAGCAGCCGCCCGAATGTCGGGAGCAGCAGTCGCGCCCTGCGGGGCTGGCTGGCTGGCAGTGCGGGACTCGGGGGCCAGGCTTTTTGGGCAGCGGAGCGTGTCCTTCCAGCCAGCTCCGAAGACTAGATCACAAAAGGTAGGAAGAGGAAAAAAATGGGAACAAAATAGGGAATAAAGGTGACAGTGGGAGCGAGTGTAGATATCAAAAAAGCGAAAAAAAATGAAACAGGCCTGGAGGAGATATCTCGCAGCCTGTGGTGTTCGGACACAGTATCGGCTGTGGGAAGGCGCATCGGCGGTTGGCAAGGTTTGGAGAGAGGGAGGGCAGGCGGCAGCGAAGCGGGGAAGAGAAAGCGATGTAGGGAAAGAAAGGAAGAAAGGGATAAGGAAAAGGAGCGGAGGGGCAGCAAAAGTGACAAGCCTTCGGGATGCTCGCCGGGATGCGGCGTCCCTGGGGACAGCGACATCGCGCAGTGAGACTCCGGTGTTTGCAGCTGCTGGATGGTGAGTTTGCGCGCGCACGGTCGGAGGAGAGATGCTGATCCGGCATGTCTCCCGAAAAACGCCGAGCCTTGCCGCGTTGTTTGGCTCGCTGTCTTCCGTTCCCGAAGCGGCGGTTAGCTGCTTTCTTCTGAGAATAAAAAAAAATAACTTCTCATGTAATGTCAAAGTGTGAACGAAGAGGGCGGCTAGGGGTTTGTGATAAGGGCCCACAACGAGTGCGTGCCTCGCGCGTCTGCCAGCGCCTTCCACCTTTTCATTCTCTTTTTTATTTTTTTTTTCTGGGCGGGGCAAAGAAAAGGCAGCCGCGATGCGTTGCGACGCCAGACTGCGGACGTGGTATCGGCGAGTTAGGTTCTCTCATGGGCACTGCGGCTTGCGCTCGGCGCAGGCAAGCGAGAGTCGGTCTTGTTAGGAGGCCCGTCCTTCTCCGTTATTGAATTACCTGCACTGTTGTTTCCGTGTTTTCCGGAAGGGAAGGCCTATCGATCATCGTGGGTTAAGTCATCTCGTAATTGCTGTCTTCGGGCTCCTCGGGGATATGAATTTCCTGAAGCGCCAGTAGCAGAGGTCTCATGCTGGTTTTTACTTTTTTGTTCTTTTTCAGCTTTGTCGGTTGTGCACTTACCGCTGTAGTAGTGCGGGGAAAAAATCGAAGTAACAGGAAAATTGGGGGTATTTGCGTTTGTCTTGACGTTGCCCGTTTAGCAGGAAAAAAGAATTCCTCGCTCGCTGTGCATATGCACGTCGTTTTCAAAGACGCTGTAATGGCCCGCTGACATCTTGCAATAAAGAAAAAGAACTCGACTATGGAAAAGTTTGTACCGGGCTCGAGGCAAGAAAAATGAGCGCGGCAGCTAACTAGGCGACTGGCGAGTACTGCGGTGGCGAGCACTGCGATGGCGAGTTGCTTTTCGTGAACAAACCACGGTATTCTTAGTATTCATGAAATGTGTCAGACGCGAAAGGCAATACTGCAGTGCCGCGCAGTATTGCGTAAGCAGGAGCTCGTTCCTACAGTTGTGGAGTGATTTTCGGCGAAGCGTAGAGTTGTGTTATTGTGCACGAAATGGCGTTTTTGAGGTACCGCACCCTTTCTGTAGTGCACAGCTCAGCGTGTTCCTCTCTTCACCGTCTCTCGTGCATGACCCTATGTGTTCTCTGTGTAGAGCATTACTCCTGGAATTTACTGTAGAAAAATGTTTGACGACTCTTGTTCTCATCTGTTAACAAGAAAACAAAGAAAAACACTTCTGCTTTAATCTACAATATTAATTCAGGACTCTTACCCTCAAAAGGAGCAACGAAATAACAAATAACTTAAGACGTGTGTGTCTCTGGGAGAGCCGATTGGGCACGTTATGTACCCACCTGAATTAAGAAAAAGATAGTTTTTTGCTATGTTCAAGAGACGCAGAGGAGCTCAAGTACACACTCTGGGAAGATGGTGTAGTCACATGCCTTGTCTCACAAAAGTAGGACCTTCTGACGCGCTATGTGCTTAATGGAAAATTGGAGAGGACACTTAAGCTTTGCCTTAAGAGTATGACGCGACAACTTTAGAGTTAATGCCTACGTATATATGCAAAATTGCCCATTGTCTGCTTTGCATTCATAGATCACTGGGAGTCCTCATACCACTCCTCGCGCAGTGGTGCAGCTGTTAAGCAGTGTACCACTGCCTTGCGGTGGCAGGTGCTGCCACCGGTGGGGCTTGTGCGACCCAGGATGCTCTACGCGGGCGACCATGGTGCACAGTTTGCTCAATATCCGGTGAGCAAGGTTGCGTGACAAAGGCGGCCCACCTGCCTCCTAGGTTGCTTCTCTGTGAATTTTTCGTAGATTTTTCGCTCACGGGGAAGGGCGCTGCTAACGCCGACGGCGCGACGCCGGAATCTGTGTGACACGAGCTCCTTAACGCTACCGCAATAAAAATGGTCGTTCATCGTGAGTTTTTTTCAGGTGTCCACAATATGCTTTCTCGTGTATTGCCCGTTTCCGCAAATACCGTCGGCCATATATCTACACTTTCACTTTGCTCACGGCACACGACACTGTACACAGCAGAGCTCTTACCGAGCTCTCCTTTCTGTTCGTCAAAGAAGCCGCATTGAGAAGACCTTAGTTGCCAGGGCTACGTAGTATGAGCGGTACCTGTGGCTTGAACGTCCCTCGCTGCTTTAGATGAACGGACGCAGCATCTGCAGAGGAAGGAGTCACGTGTCTGAACCTAAGCTTTGAAGGGGGCCTCCTGACACCACTCTGGAGACTCCTCAAAGTTGCTTTCTTCGGTCGCTAGGCTATGCTTTAAGGCGTTGCCGTTGGCTACGGAAGCCGTTGACGGGAAGCGCTTACGTTTCGGTAACAGTTCTACATTTTCCGTGAAATGCCCCTATAAAAATTACTTTGGTCAGTCTATAGACTGTCCATAGCCTTTTGTCTCTAAAGTCTATAGACTCTCTATAGACAAATTTTATAGACAAGTCTATAGACAATAAAAACGCTATAGGCAGTCTATAGGCAATCTATGGATTTATGGCCGCACACATCTAGTAGACTTTTGTTAATAGACAGTCTATTGCCTATGAATAGACTAAAGGAAATATCTATAGGAAGGCAATGTAGGCTATAAGAAGACTATAGGAATTCTGTTGACCATTTTTATAACGGCGGTGAAGCTCGCGTCAGTCGAATAGAAGAACAACGTCGTGCAGATGCTCGGGCGAAGGGCGCGACGCGCTGACGGGCGGCCGGGGCCCGCAAGCAAAAGGAGGTTCCACTATGCGGCGTCGCACCGTGCAGGCGGTCGAGGATGCCTTTACCCCTTGGGAGCAGCTCTGCGTCGATATTTCAATAAATGCGCGCGCAGTTAAAACTGTTAAAAATCCTCGCTGCCAAGCAGTTTTCGCATCGAAAGCAGATCACAATCACAAAGCCTTTCACCAAATAAATTTTGTGTGATAGAAACAATGGTCGGCAGCTGATTGCGGGCCATTTGATAATTTGACACTCTATAATTCGAACGCTCTCCCGGCCCCTGAGACCCTAATTAACAAGATTTTTTTGTGCAATAAGATGTACGGCTACGACCTCCCGTCTTCTCTTCAGTAATATATTCGGGCTTCAGCTCCTTCAATCGTTAAATTAACACTCCTTGAATCTAATCAGTCAGCACACTGCATCTGCAAACTGCACATGGTTAGCACAAAACAGCCTTGGGGAAAATAACTGCATATTCAGGTAATTTGCAGCAGCAGGCCACATATCGTAAACATTTTATGAATTCATGTAACCAGGAGCTGAGAAAAAGCAAAGACGACTCGCAGCAACAGTGTTTCAACGCCTCTTCAGGAGTGCAACCTTCACGTTAATGCTCTTTTCGCGCGAAAATATTAAACGACTTTGAATCGATATAAAATACGCCAGATAGGAGCCCACAAAACAGGTTGCAGTAAACAACGTCCGCGCAATCCTGTTCGTGCCTCGAAGCGTAACTAACTGTTTTGTTTTTCCACGTTCCCCTGAGCCGTCTTCGCTCTCACGTCCTCGGCTGAGCGCTTTTCGCGGGGCTTGAGATAAGTGTCGACCTAAAGGCGGAAGCATCCATTCTTATACGCTACGCTGATCTCAGGAACAACAACATCAACAACGAGAAAAAATAAAACTTGAGGAGAAAAAGGCCTATTGAATCTACTGCGTTCAGGGCGTGCCAAGCTTCAACTAACACGCGCTCCCACCCACGCGCCTCGCAAACAAACAAACATACAAACGTACGTCGCACGGAGGAAAGGGAAGACCGCAGAGCGCTCGCGAAACGGTAAAACGTTTCTCCCCATCATCCTCTCTCCTCGTCCGAGTGTGAACGCGGGGCCATTTTTATCTGCTTACGGGAGCCATCATTTCCGGGAAGTCGTTTATTTTCATCCATCTCCCTGGTGGCTACCGGCGGCTGGTCGGCCCCGGGCTCGGCGGCGGATGGCTGCCGCTGAAACAAGGAGACGGCCCCCCACACAAACACCACGCGTTCCGCTCCAAGCGGAACTGAGAGGCAGTAGCGAAAACAGTGACCCGCAGAAGAACAGAAGGAAAAGAAAGAAACGACCAAGAATGAAAGATGGATGCCTCACCTTATGCAGCTGACCGTCAGGGTAGACATGTGTCAGCCGAGGGCGGCGGAAAAGAAAACAAGTAAGGAGTCTCGCTTCAGGGCTCCAGCAGTGTGCGGATGCTGAAACGGACGCCTCTCTGTCGGCGGCAGAGCGATGGTTGCAGCAACGGAGCCGGATGAAAGATAGAAGCGGAGGCACGCAACATCTTGGCTTGCGCAGCTGGCTGCACGCTGCTGAAAGCGTGTGTCTGGGCGCAACCATGGTAGCAGAAATTCTCCGCGTCGCTTGCCAGAAATCTTTCCAGCTATGTTGTCAGTGGGTCTAAACTCTTTCGAAAGAAAGAGAAATGTGTAAGATCGAGAGCCGCCCAGAAGGTCGAGGCGAAATAACCTTGGAGTGTCCTTCGCTCAGATTTTAAGAGCCATTCCCCTCCCCCCTCCCGCCCTTTTTATTCACTTTTCTGTGTTTGTTTGTTTGCTTTGACTCAGATAGCAACAAGAGGGCAACAACTGTCAACCGGTTTATCACAGCCTACCTTTGCTGCTTTATTCGTCCTGTAAAGGTTGAGCCTCTATGTAGCCTAGTCTAACCCTGGAGGCCTAGGTGCCCACGTGCCATCCGCAGTTGTGGTATACAGGCGCAGTTGCTCCCGGCACCTTTTCTCAAAGGCCGGATGCCACACGTGTCAAGAAAGAAATCAGAGTCTTTTATTTCATGTCTTATTATTTTTTTACCGCAAAATGTTGTTTCTGAAGCATTCTAAAAGCGTCAAGTTCAGGTCAAAAATCCCAGACAAAATGACCTTAGAGTTTCGCAAGCAAGTATAAGTAAGTGCTGTTGTCCTCGAGTTGAAGAAAGAGGCCCGAGCACTTTGATGGCTGTCTTCGTACTGCACAAAGATAACACCTTAGGAAATTGCAGCTCAGTTCTGCAAAGAAGGCCGAGTGTAGCGACAAACGCGTCAAAGCTGAGTTTAGCGGCCATCAACCCCCATTAGATACATTTTTAGCTTTAAGCGAAGCACAAGTTCCTCTTTTTTTTGCACGTTGTTTACTATTCGTGGCCAACCCGTTGACTGGCTTATTTCTCCAATCCCTCACATAACAGAACTGCTGAATAACCTCCGGTTTTGATCTTTAGCATAATGGAGATATTATGCTTAGTTAAAATGCGGAGGCAAGTAATGTCAGAGTGGCAAAGTGCAACGCTTAAAAAAAGCGAACTTAGTGAAATGGACGAGAAAAACGAAAGAATAACTTTATATTAAGGAACAAAATATTGTTCTCTCTCTCTAACTACGTTGATGGAGTGTGCTGTGTGATGTCAGTGCACGTTAAAGAGCCAGAGGTGGTCGAAATTTCCGAAGCCCTCTACTACGGCGTCCTTCGTAGCCTGGGTCGCATTGGGACGTTAAACCCCCATAAATCAAACCAAACCAAACCATTGCTGCATCTGAATTGACAGCCTTTAACGACTATGAAGCACCGCTGAGTTCCTGGTATGATGCTAGGTTTGGCAGCTGTCTAGGGCATCACAAAGCCTTTCAACACCTAGTCGATTTGGTAGTAAATCTAAGTACTTTGTACGCTTAACGGTGTGCAGTTGTTGTCAAAAGTTCGCAGCCTTGGTGGGGGGTGCTTCTAGCACCCGTTTAAGTCCTAACCTTCGAAGGATGGAGGACCTGAGTTGAAGGTGCACATCTGGGCACATCGGTGTCATTCCAGCACCGACTTCAGCTACTAGCTTTCAAGAAGTCGTCACGCACTTCTTAAAGCTCCTTGAGTAGTTCTAGCTCAGCGCCATCGCTGAGATACGACAGCCCCCCCCCCCCCCCCCCCCCCCATTAAAACTGTTCAAACGATCCATAAAAGCGGCCTCTCTTTCGCGTTTACATGAAAACGCCGTGCTCCACACGCGGAAAGCCTTATCACCAGCCGGTTAGGAATGCTCATGTCGCCTAGCTAATGGAAAGCCTCTTTTATATTTTCCACAGGTGCACCATTCTTGATACAAGGCGAGAAAGAATAGCCCAGGTGTCTCGCAGTAACGGAGAGAAAAAAAAACGAAAACTCCAAGTGGGTGTACCCCCGTCTTGACGCAAATTTGATGCAAAGGGTGTCTTGGATAAGAACTGTTCACTGATGATACATCACCTCCGTAACAAAGCATATTAGCGTGAAAAAGGAGGCGAGTGAACTTAAGATTCGCACAACAGGAAGCATCCGTAAGTTGTCTAATGGTTCTTTACTCCAGGCAAGAAGAGATAATTATAACGAAGGCCTGGCCAGAATAAACCTAACGGCATCCTTCCGTCGTTTGCGTGCACAAACAGTCTGTAGTGAGTTCGGCTTCTTTGACGCCATATTGTCCCCAGTATGCACGGCTTTTTGCTCGAAACAAAGCCGTGTCCTCTATTTTACGGGTTAGACGAATGGTTTATAATGACCACCTGCAAACTCACTTAACTCATTCCATCTCCGTGACAACTGCTTGCATCTGAATTGATATCGGAAAATTGTAGGGAGACGTTCAGGCTGTGAGCGTAATAAGGGGTAGCGACGGAGTGCCCTTTTGTTCACCACGGTTTAAACGAGCCGTGCGTAAATGCGAAAACGTAAGTTCAAAACTTCAATACCTCTTCTTAATGGAGTGAGCTAAAGATGCGTCAACGTGTCCAAAAAAGTGCTTCGCCAATTTGCTTCACTCAAGCCGCGTGGCGTGTCTGCTCGCGCTGTGGCTGGGTCTCCTATGATCGCCCACAGCCCGCAGTGAAGGATGAACTTACGAAGTACTTAAAGATTCGCCCAGGATTAACTTCTTTGGAGGTCTTCTTATAGGGCGTATTGTGCGAAGATTTTTAAACCCGTACTTTGGTTCCTTAAAGGCGTAAAAATACTTATATCACAGGAAACATCAAGAGAGAAGCGAGGAAAAGGCCAAAGATCATCATAGTGGGGACAGCGTTCGAGTTCAGTTATAAACGCTGATGGATGGTGGTCGCTTCTCATCTACGAAACTAATTGCACTTGATGGCGTTTCACTCAATGGTGGGCGGAACCAAGCCGCCCAAAGTGACGTCAAACGGCAGAAAAAAAAAAGTGTGGAAAGGAAGTTTCAGGTCGTTGGAAAGTTGGAAAGTTGAAAATTGCGTGCAGCTTGAGGGCTTTTGGCTTTAGGCGCCGGCGAAGAAAAGTGAAATATACAGCGCCCTAGTTTAGGAGCAGCATGATTAATGTCGCTTTATACAAATTATAGCCCCAAACACCACAGAATAAAGAGTGGAATACTAAAAAGCATAACAACAGCAGAAAAAAAAACCATTGTTCACGTTATTTACTAATTCACTCTTTTTCCTGTTAGCAATAACCTTAAAATGTAGATATTTTTGCACAACTGTGGATAGAGGCTTAGGTGTTTTCCTCTTGTTGTGGCGACTTTGATTGCTATGTGCCGTGTCCCTTCTGCAATTTAATGAGTTGCCAGCAAATAGTGTTTTCATTCCTGGTGCCATAAAGGATACCAACAAATGAATAACGCTTTTGGAGACTGCTAGGCAAATAACGAACAAAGGCTAAGAAGTGCTTGCAGCTGGGCTTGTTGGCGCGTATTCGTGATAGACATGAGAGTGCAAAATGGCAACACCGACGACTAAGGGAACAGGACGAACGCTGCACTTTCGACAGGATTTATATAAGAGCGTTTATATAGTCTCTGCCCTTATTCATGCTCTTAATCTCAATTGACAAACATTCACCTCTCACAGATATGCATCAAGAAACAGCATTCCACTGTGGCGATGAACAATTGACCTGTCACTAGTGCAATTATCACCTCGCTTCTTGATATAGAAGGCTTCCACGAGCTCACGTCTCTCTTATCTCGGCTTTTCAATAGCACTTTGCAATCCGATAGTCGAGGCTCGCAGGCTATACGCTTCTCTTCGAGCAGACTTGGCAGTCGTCTGGAAGATGGGCACCTTTCTTGTTCAATCAATTCTTGTGTTCAAGCAGGCGCTCATTAAGACACCGTCCGGTTTGTCCAACGCACACCTTGCCGCATGCAAGCGGGAACTCGTATACCACTCCTTTCTTGCAGCCAATACGTGGCGTTCGGTGTATGATGGCGCACTCTTGGACTTTTTTCCCCCCTATGCGAGAACACATTCCGGCAGGTTTTCGCGGCGCTGAAAATACTACGTCGACGCCGTACTTATTGGCCACCTTCTTGAGGTTATGATAGGTGTGGTGTACGTGAGGTACAACTTCCAGCCTTGCCAGCTTTTTAACTTGAGGTCGGTTGTTTTCGTTGCTACCATTAAGCTTTTTCAGCAAGGACTGCGTCACGAAGAGAACCAGGGAAGCCTGCTTTCTGCAGCCTGGACACATGAGATGCAAAGCTGGCGTGCATTGCATGGTGGCAGGACTTCTTTAGTGCGGACGCTAAGCACTGGGAAGCGATAGCCCTCTTAACAGTCTTAGAATGGTTCGAATGAAATGGCTGCAAATCTTTCTTTGCGTTTAGAACTAGTTTTTAGATCTCACCCTAACCGTTCACCCTTCTCATGTTTGCTGGCGATACTGTCCACACGCAAAGAAAAATTTGTTGCCATTACGCTCGTCCTGTTCCCTTACTCGTCGGTGTTGCCATTTTGCGCTTTCATGTCTTTCACGAACGAACAAATGACCTTGAATGGTTTGTGTCTGTGTGAGAACAAGTTATGCGTCTGTGAGCTTTAGTAAACAAGAAGCTGGTTGCCGTGTACCAAATTTAAAGACACCGTGGAACACGTAGTAGCGCGAACTACGGTATACAGACAGCGTCAAAAGAGGACGATACAGGGGATGTGTGCTGTACAATACAACTAAGGAAAAAAGGGACAACCCAAAAGAACTGAACATACGAAGAACAGAAGAACTTATTCGTACACCCTCGCATTCTACCCTTGTATTAGATCGCAGATCAAGCTTTTGTCCTCCTTTGAACAGCCTCCTTAAGAATAAAGACCGGATGGAAGTAGAGTGCTTCCTAAGAGCTCGTACAGGTCCTTGCGCTGCATCGCAAACAAAGAGGTGAATGTGAAGCGCTCGTGCGAATTCGATGCCTCGCTCGTGCTTCCGAGTATCGCGATACTGACGTTCGCATCAGGTTGATGTGCTTCCTTGGCGATGTTCAAAATGTAAAGCAACAAACACCTGAAAAAGGCTCGCTCGATAAATGCGTCGCAAATGTACACGTGCCCCTTTTAGCCGGAAGGCGCAAACAATTAGAAATGTCTCATGATCGTTGCGGAACAGGTCACGCAAAATGATGCAGCGGAAAGCAACAGAAGTAGCAATAGCAGAGCTAGCTCACGCGGCTAGGAACAGGAAAGAGCCGTGAAAAGGCAAGACAAGAAAGTTTCGTGACATTAGAGAAGTAAAGTGAAAAGAGGCGAAAAAAATAAAAAAACGGTGCCTAGAGCGCGCTGGCGTCCTGGCATCAGCGACAGACTCGAGAAGAAGAGGAGCGGCGTTTTCTTCATTGGCGATGTGCTTGACTTGTTTCCGTCTCCCCTTTTCCCTAGTTTTTGTCCTTGTCGTCGGGCGTCTTCCCTCGGGGGGCTGGGGATCTCAAGTCAAGCGCGCGCGCGCGCGCCTGTGTCCCGATCTTTTCGGGAAGGGATCGCAGAAACGGGAAAAGAAAAAGAGAGCGAGGGGGGAGAGTGAAGGCGCGTTTCTTGTGAGCCCCGAGGGAGTCGGCAGTTCGACCTCCTCCTTCGTCCCACACTCCCTTCCCTGCGCTTCTTGCAGTGCCCACGGCGACGCTGGGCTCGAGAGCGCACCGTTTGGGGTTGGGCGTCAGGAGAGCGCTCTGGGCACTGCACTGTAAGTCCAGGCAGTCCGCGCTGGCCGCCAACCCTGTTCTGGGGAGGGCAAGAGGAGAGGGGTGGTTCATCCAATTCGGTGGTTTGACCCGCCAAAGCCCCGAGCACGACGAGAGCGGAAGTTCGCGCTGATGAACGGACGCTGGAACTATTGAAGAAACTCTTCACGGCTACATCATGGTGATGCCATAGTCAGTGCGCTACCCCGGACGGTTAACAGGCATGGACTCGGGCAGCCCTAAATGTTGGTGAGGTCCAGTGATTAGTGCTTGAAATCTTGTCGCACGCCGATCGCGATGATGATTATGCTGATTTGCCTGTACCACGTGAAAGAAGCGCGATCAGACCTCTCGCAACGATTGCCAGCAAAGGGTAAAGCGGCGCAGAGCTTGGCATGATAAAACTTTCGAAAGCGCTACTACGGGGGACACCAGAAAAAAAAAAAAAAAAACGAAGGGCAAGCTCTTGTCCTTCGTTTTCTTTCTCTTGGTGTCCCCCGTAGCAGCTAGCGCTTTCGAAAGTTTTAAAATGATGTACCAACTCGCTCAGAAATGCAGGCCTAAGCTGACCTGGACTACAGCGGAGCACCAACGTGTTACAAGCGTTGATATGATAGATGGGCATCTGTGAGGGCGCCGCTAAGAGAAGCGCGCCTATATGTGGCTTGCTGCATAAGGGAATACACTATACTGCATAAAACGTAGCATGGTTATCTGGGTGTAGCGCGGATTAGTCTTAAAGCTTTCTTTCCGATAAGCAAATAATAGAAAAAATGCCATTATTTCGCTCAGCATAAAAACCGATAAAAAAAACCGGATAAGGAAATTGCGATTAAGACTAATCATTGCAGGTATTGATGGTTTGCAGCTGTAAGTGATAACAATGACTGGAACAATCAGTTGCTTAGAAACCATGGTTTCACTTGCTTTCTCCGCAGCGAGGTCTATTCGACTGCCTACAGTAGATGCGACTCAGCTTTTGCGGCCTCTGCTGGTGTAATATACCGATAGTTTTTGTCGCCAATTCTTCGGTAACATTCCTCTCAAAGAGTTGCGCATAAAAACAAAATTACGTAGTAAGAATGTTGCTCACGAGTTTCAGTACGAAGACGCAAGGAAAAATTTGGAGGGGACAATTAAGCTCTGCCTTAAGGGTATGACGCGATAGCTAATGGGTTAACATATATGTATGCAGAATTAAGCATTATCTACTTAACATTCATAAATCCCTGGGAGTCCTCATACCACTCCAGGTGCAATGGTGCAACGGTTAAACGATGCGCGACTGCTCTGCGATGGCAGGTGCTGCCACAGGGTTCTCTTCCCGAGTAACTTTTCACGACCAATCATTAACTGCCACCTGCCACGGTGGCCAGTTTTCTCACAATCTGGTGGGCCGGCCGTGATGACGCCACAAGATTACGTGACTTCGCTGGCCCACCTACCTCCTAGATTGCTTCTCTGGGAATTTTTCGGAGATTCTTCGCTCAGGGTCAACGACGACGACGCCGGATTTCTTGCGACACGAGCTCCATAAAGCTCTCGCGATGAAATGTTAGGCATGCGTCCGAACAAGTCAACCATACACTCGTAGAGAAATATTTCGCAAGTACTCTTAACCCATCCGCGGTGTTATGTACAAGAAGTGTAAACGCAAGATGATGCAATGTTATTACGCTTACCGATCAAACAAATTCACTTTTTCAATGTACCATTCACAGCGCGACTCCCGCAACAAACGCAGTGTTGCCGCAAAATTGACTGACAAAACTTGCGCGCGAGACAAGGCGATTCCAGAGGGCGTACACCGTGTCCGCCTTACTGTCTCATTGTTCCGCCTGGCAGCGAAGGCAGCTGCTGCTCGGCGCAAGGCAGCTCGCAAGCATCCCCTGGCTTATCCGCGGATTCGTCCCGTTTGTTTTGCAACGCACCGCCATCTTACCCCCCCCCTCTCCCAAACTCCTCGCCATGCAGCTGGGCACCACTGCTTCGCTAGCGGTGCAGGGAGCAGTGAACGCTCGCGGTTGTGCTCTGCGGGCTGCTGCGATCGCGGCGAAACAACGGCCGCGGGCGGCAAAGAAGCGAGAGAGAGAGAGAGAGAGAGAGAGAGGAGAGAGAAAGAGGAGCGATAGCGTCCTGGGAACCCGGCGCTTCCTCCCCAAACCGTCGTCGTTGCCCTAAGTGGATCAAACGGAGCTCGCTTCTGGTTCTGATTGGTTTCCGTTTGTTTTACCTCGCCTCCTGCCTTTCCCCCCGTAGAGCCCTGCTTTCTTGTGTGGCGCGAACAAACGCGAGAGGGCGCGCTAGAGGGATGAATGCGAGCGCCGCGTGCACCTCGAGGACTCGACTGCACGAAGACCAAGAGAACGGAGGAAGAAGGAAAGAAGGGGGGAGGAAAAAGAACTTTGCCTCGAGCTGTTTACTCCAGGCATCCAGCTCGAATTGACGTGCTGTGGTTGAGATATGGAAAATGGGATGATTCTTTTTTTATCATCCGCGCTTGCGAAAGAACGCTTGATAGAAGAAGCGCGTTCCCCGTTCGGTTCGATGGATGCGGTTAAAGCTTTTTCAGGATCCGAGAGAGCCTTCCGGTGCCCTGGAATGCTTCGCATTTCGTATGTACTCAGGGACTCGTCGTGCGCGCCGTCGTCTTTAGCGCATTCGCGAGATCTAGTTTGTCGCCATTTGGTCGAATGGATATCGGACGAATTGAAAATGCGTTTCGCGAGTTGATGCGATGCGTGTGAAGTGTTCCGGTCCGGTGCTGCCAAATGGGCGTCTCATCACGATCGCGATGAGCGCTATCGGGAGCATTGGAGTTGTCACGTGCAACTCTCTTCAGCTTGATGCCAACAATGAGATAATAGCAGCCTTTATTAAGTTGAAATTTTGTTTGAGAACCCTCGATGGAAGTTTCACGGGTGGACTGAGTGGCGAAGTCAGAAAGACGTGATGAGAAAGAAACGGACTCTGTGCTTGAAGACATTGTGCCAAGTTTCTGAGCCTTCAGACTCAGTGCGGCCCCGTAGGTCTACCTTATTAAATAACTTACAATTACTGAAGTACGTGAGCCCAGATTTTACCTAGATATGACAGCTTGAATGTGCTTTCTCTACATCGAACACGATTTTTTTACCAAACATAAATCTCAGAAAGTGCAAACAAAGTATTCGAGTTTTTGCATCAGTCTGATGTTAAACCTGTATTAAAGTACACCGGCAATGCACAGGATGCTGTAAAGATGAGCTCATACGTTCATATGAAGTGCATCTACGGCCGTGCCTCAGGTTATCCAGGGGCCATTGTCAATTCTCTTTGGGCAGTAATTTATCAAAACACAATTAGAGGAATTCTTTTTAGTTGGAGTCGCCTGTAATGATTTACATTATATATATTTTCAGGCGGTCGGAATAAATAAAAACTCAGAAGCTCAGCTCCTGCCTCCTATGTTTCACGTCGATAGTACAACGCTTTGTTACCTCGTGAAGTGAAATTCCGAGCTAAGCATTTAAAAAAAAAATTCTTTAATTGCTCAGCTTTATTAGTGAACAGAATGCGTTCTCCTAGAAGATTACTGCATATAAAATTTAACCATTGTACCGGGCAGTAATATCTTAATTGGTTTCGCAAGGGTTGTTGCTTTTCCTGTAGTTGAAAGGATTTAGCTTTTTAATAGCTTCTCTTTACAGAGCATATGCAAACCAATGACGATTAAGAAAAGGGCTACTAAGCAGCATTAACTAGACAAAACATGAAATAAGGAGGGAGAGAGCACACGCGCCGCCAAGGAAAAACAGGCAAAATGCGTAGCAGAACCACTCGCTAATAAACACGTTCACAAACATGTTTTTTGTTTTTTACTTTCTTTTGCGGCGTATGTTACGTATGTCTATGAAACTTTGTATTTCACTTCCAATTATGTGTTTTCAGCGCTGCACGGAATCGAAAATAAACAACGAAGCAATCAAAGATGGCCGAACATATGAATAAAATAGTGCTAATGAATTCTTTTGTGTGCATAAACGAAACTGTCATGAATGCGGAAAAGAAACAATAAACAACAAAAATGATGCTGTTTTATACATAATGACAATCCAGTCTATTTTTATCGAAGTGCGTGGCTTACAGGGCAATGAAAACTTCCTACGGAATGAGTGCCATATTGTCTAGGTTGCTCTCATCTTTTCTGTCTGAAGCGAGACACAGCATGCATAAACATTCGTGCATAGCTGTTTCAGGATATGTGGTGACGCACGCACGCACGCACGCACGTAGGTATGCGCGCGCGCTCGTGTGACACCACCCAGAACGCTGTACGACGAACGGTTGCATCGCAAGTTTCGTACGAAAGTCTAGAAAGGCATACAACTGAAGGCACGTTTGTCGTCGGTTCGAGTCCCTGTCACAATCTGGCCCCCAACTTGACTAGCACATATAAGTTATATGCAACTAGAAATCGTAGGACACCACCTGGAATGCTGTACGACAGACGGTTGCGTCAAAATTTTGGCACGAATGGCGGGAAAACTTGCGCCACATGGAGGCCGGCCAGTGGTGGTTGTATACACGAACGACATGCATAGGATTGTGTGAAGTGGTGATGATCGGCTAGCTGTGTGCGTCATACGGGTGCTTGATGACGTCACCTTATTTTGCTTGCCATTGATGGGATTTTTGGTACCATGGCGCACGCGCACACACGCACACGCACACACGCACACACACACACACACCGCTGGCTTCTCGTAATGGGACTATCACGAAAATAACGATCGCATTCATTGTTTTTGGAAAAGTATTCTAGCCCATATATGAAAGGAGAACAATAATCCATCTCCACGTGGGTTGCTTTCTCAGATTTATACCACCGCGGAGCTGGAAACAAAGCCAACCTTCCAGCTGTGAGGTGTTATCAGCAAAAAGTAACAATAAAAAGTTGCAGAAGTGAACGAAAAAGAAAAAGTTGTAGCAACTGCCAATGGATAGTCAGAAAAAAAGGAACGAAGACGGACGTCACATATAAGTACAAAGAAAAAAACGGTGGCTTCAACCCTACCGTGTGGCGTGGGAGAGCAAATGGAGCGTCGTCGGTAGAGGCAGACTAAAAGCCGGCCGCCTGTTTATCCGCAAACGCAAGCGTGCTGGAGAAGCGAGAAGCCGTTTGGCGTAAGCCCACAGGTCTAGTAAGGCTTCTGCCAAAGCGGCCTGGAGCGAGCGAACGGGGCCCGAGCGTTTGGCGCAAGGCTGAAGCAAGCACTTCCTACTTCAGCCGCTTGTGAGCGATTCGGCCGCGTCTGGTGAGAGCTTAACGCGCCCGAGTGTCTCACGCCACAGAGCTGCCGACTCTTCTCGCTAGTGTGAGCTGTACGCAAACGCCGTATAGCGCAGTGAAGGCTGTACGGAGTAAACGTATACTCTCGCAAACACATAAACACACACACGTACAAAAAACAACCACAAAAGAAAAACAAGTGAGGATGTACGCAAGTATATCCGCGGGAAAAGAGCTTCTTCACACAGCAAAGATACAACGAGTCACACAGAGGCGCTCGCTGAAGCGGCCGCGGTAAATTCCCCGAAGTCAGGCGACGAGGACCGAACGTTTAGAGCTAATCCGCTTTCTATCTGAAGCCCACCACGAAGCGATAATCTTTTCCGGCCATTACCGCTCTCTCTCCGCTGTCGTTTTTGTTGTTTTATTTTTGTCCCGCGCATCGCTCTCGGAGGACGTAGTTCGTTGCGCGTTGTGTTTTTGCGGACACAGGAGCGTTGGCTGTGCGGGAGCTAACGCTGTGAGCTGGCCGCCGTGCGGAAAGGCGAAGCGATTTCTGAGCGATTAGCGGCCCGAAAGCTGTGGAGGCCGGGCAAGCCCTCTGCTTTCTTATGTCCAGTAGGTCCTGGCCAGAAACGTTAATGGGTTTCCAAGTGTTTTTCTGTGTAAAGAAGAAAAGTCTAATAACAAATACAGACAACTATTACTCGCATCGGAATTTCATTCATTCAACCATCCCTTTCCTTCAACTATCACTACAGTCCCTCTTACTCTCTGAGGCAATAGGTATCACTCAAAAACCAAAGGTCAAGTCTCTGCTACACTTGCTTTGCCGCGAAGGAAGTGTGACTTGATTGGGTATAGGAAATGCGGCTGCTTATTTTATTTATATCAAAGACAATAGACAAGGTCTATCTGCATTTAATCCTACTGTTGCTGCGCAGTCGGGCGCAACTCTTCTCTGGCATTAAATTCGTGTCGTAAGCATAAAGATCCTATAATCATCGAGCTGTTTACACCGTTTGGGCATCTACTGCTTCTGGTTATACCACTCTAAACAGATAGGATTAAAAAGGGATTAGGCTGCCCTTAACGCAGGGAGTTCGCTAGAGGACAGCTTTCTCTTTTTTTACTCCCGTATAGGCGTATTCGGATTTAGAGCTCCACAATAGACGAAGCTCATGCGTACAAATAACGACTACGGGCATCGTTGGCATCCTCGCGGCCGGTATTCCTATTAGGCCCCTCTAGAGGGCTCAGGACGCCGGTTTTGATCCAATACTTAATCCCTTTCGCTTGCTGTGCTGCTGTAGAGGCAGTCTTACCGGAGGTTTCTCGACACCAGCGTATAAAAGCCACTTAGGTGGATGTGCATTCAATCGCCAGTTGAAAACATTAAGTTTCAAACTCCACTCGTCTAACTGTCGTGTCAAGACAGGGCCTCGCGCTAAGGAATTGTTTTTTCTATGCTCCTAGAATAGCCGCCTGTGTGGTGAGCCAGGCCTTTGATCACTACTTTATTAAGTGTCGTGATGTCCTGCTCTTCTAGGGACACGTTGCAGTGGACTCTAACAAAAGACATGGAGATCGTATCTTGCAGTATCACGTTTTCGCCCTCTGAGGGAAACTATAGAATGTTTTATGAACTTGTTGTGTTGATGAGACTGTTGAGTCTGCGGAAGAGTCGAATGATGGGCTGACATGCCAAGCCATAGCGTTTGACGATGTCGCTGTTCCGAGAGCAGTGAGTTTTGGTGCCGAGAGTTATTGCTGCGCAGGGACAACCCCCTATTAGTTTTCGCTTTCAGAATGCATGTATTTTCCGCCCAGAATTTAAGTACGCATGCTCGCGGTCGAGTGAGGGGGTGCGGCGAATTGACAGTTATGTTCACAGAGAAGTTTTTCTACATAGCCAAGAAGAAAAGACCTTGCTGATGGCAAAGTGGCTAGGGAGTCAGCCAGCCATGTTACTGTCTTTCGCTTTCCCAGTCGCATTGTGCAAACTACAAGGGGCCGGAAAGTTGTTCTGTATCAGAACGCTGCCTTCACAGTTTTTTTGGTAATTTGTGCTATAATTAGGGAGGCGTCGCTCCCTTTTTGCCACGGCGATGGAAGTGGAGGCTGCTGTGCCTCTATTGGAACCCAGTGGGTCGGCAGCAGCCGCCCAGAGGAAGCGCCTGCACCGCCAGAGTGACTCGAGCAGCCAGGGCACTGTTGTGTACTCGGTGCCAAGTGAAGACTCCTCGTCCTCGGCCGACGACGGTTTCATACCAGTTGTTGGCAAAAAGCCAAGCGCAGACTGCGTAGACAAGCCGAATCGTCCTCATCGAGCACGTCAACGGTGTCCTCATCAAGAACGCCAACGATCATGACGGCGCGAAGTTCCTCGGCGCATACAGCCTTGTTTGTGCCGTTGAACTCAACGGACAACTTGAACCTACTCAACAGGCAAGCCATCTCCATTTATCTGGAGAGCCTTGTACCGGGAGGCATAAAAGATGTCGGAATCAACCCGTTCAAAAACGTCATTGCCATTCATGTGGTGGAGTGAAGTTCACTAGAGAATTTAACCGCAATCACAAAACTCGGCAACATCAGTGTACGCCCCCTTATTCTCCAGAACAGCGGCACTACGGCTGGCGTAATCTACAACGTCGATATCGCCATATGTGATGCAGATTTACCCATGTTGATCAAGCCGGCAACCGACGGCATTTCCATCATTCAAGTTCAGCGGTTAGGCAGATCTCCATGCATCAAGCTGACCTTCAAGGGTGACTGCATACCATCGTACGTGAAGGTTGGGCACTTTCGTCATCCAGTTCGACCTTTTGTGCCTAAGCCACTTCAATGCAGGAAGTGCATGAGGATCGGCCACGTGAGCAGCGTCTGCATCAACTCCATCGTGTGCCCGCGATGCTCCGAGTCACACAGCGGTGATGTTTGCCGCGCGACTACCTTGAAGTGCGCCAACTGCCACGGCCCTCATGACTCTTCCTCGAAAGACTGCCCCCGTCTAAAGACCGAGCGGGCGGTACTGAAGCAGATGGTGCGAGACCATTCTATGCACAAACAAGCCGCCGCAAAGGTGCGACGACGTCGTTCGCGCCGCCAAAGGTCGTCAAAGAAAGCAGTCACATTTGACAATAATGCCCCAAACCCAACTGCAGCTTGCCCGCCTCCACCAAAAACCGTACCAAATCAAGGGAGCCCGGCACTTGGTGAGGCTGGACCTGCTGCCTCAGATGCAACTTGGCCACCACTGCCAAAGCCTTCTACGCCTACTGCGTCAGGGATGTTGGCGCACTCAGGGCTGTGTGCAGCGCCTACGACTTATCCAGCCAACAGGCACGATCAAGGCCATGGCCCAGATATGCAAGTGATTGCAATGCTCACGACACTAATGAATGCCATACGTGCTCTGCTTTCCAGCTTACACACGCCAGCAGCACATAGCGCACTTCAAGGGCTGGACGCGCTACATCCAGTTCTTGCGGCTCTACAGTAGACAGCATCATGGCTCCTTCGCACCTGTCTTTTCAAAAGAAAGTGAAGCAAGCTTTCATTTTCAAATGAGATGCTCGTGGGCTCCAGTCCCGGATTTCCGATTTACGGCACTACGTCGACGAGAATCACTTCCCCATTCATGTGATTTGTGAACCGAAGACCCCGGCATTTTTGCGAATATCCGGTTACGAGGCATTTTCATCACCCACGTGCAACAGATCCAGCAAAGTCATCGTCTACATACGACGTGAACTTACATATGTGCAACATTCAGTTCCTTCGAACGAAGACAATCAGTACGTTTGCCTGACAGTGAAGAGCCGTGGCCTGATGTTTACGCTACTGGCGGTGTACTTGGCGCCATCAAGTCGTTTCGACGCCAGAAGGTTGAGTGTTTTGATGGCAGCTACACCTGCTCCGTGGGTTATTATGGGTGACTTCAATGCTCATCACACCATGTGGGGAGCCGTTAGGATGGACGTTAGGGGAAGACAGCTTGTGTCCTTCGCCTCTGACCATGACCTCCAGTGCCTGAATGACGGAAGCCCGACCTATATACGAGGGGTGACTTATAGCAGCTGCTTGGACTTGACTTTCGTTTCAAAGTGCCTTAACAACAGCGTCCGGTGGTTTTCGGATGTAGAACCCCATGGCAGCGACCATATCCCAACCTATCTGATTATTACCGGCCGTTCCACATTTTCCCCAGCCACGTGTAGGCAGCGCATTGACTGGACAGTTTTTAAGTTACTTATGGAGGGTGCTTGCGCAGAGGGCTTCTCTGCCGGTCTTGAACAAAAAAATTAAGGAGGCCATAGAACACGCCACCTGCCCCTTTAACCCTGTCGCTAACTACACCGATTTTGACTTCGAATTGCAGCGACTGCGATCACAATGGCGCAGGGCAGTGCGCAGATACCGACGCACAAAGTCGCGCCTAGACCTAAGAGATGCTAGGCGCATACAGAAGAAGATTCAGCGCAAAATTCAGGCACTGCAAACACAACGGTGGAGGACATTTTGCCAAACACTTGATCCACGGAAGCCTTTGTCACGCGTTTGGAGTGTAATTCGGGGTCTTCGCACGTACCCTCAACAGTGCTACCCGTTCAAATCCGTAGCGCTCCACCAAAGCCGCGTTGTGTTTGAGGTAGCCGAAGATTTCTGCGCAAGAATAACAGGCCCTCCGAATCCAGGCGCAACGCTGCACTGCAACAATGTTCCACCCTCACGGGATTCTCGGATGGATGCACTATTCTCCATGGAAGAATTTGATGCTGCTCTGGCTTCTTGTGGAAGGTCATCATCACCAGGGCCCGATGGTGTGACGTACTCCGCACTTGCCAACCTTGTCCAAGAAGCTCGACGGGCTCTTTTGGACACTTATAACAAGTCATGGACTGCTGGCATAGTTCCTCATGATTGGAAGACCAGTCGTCTGGTTCCACTTCTTAAGCCGGGGAAATCACCGCTCGACCTTTCATCATACCGTCCAATTGCACTCGCCAGCTGTGTCGGCAAAGTCATGGAAAGAATGCTGCTCACACGCGTGGAATGGTACTTGGAGCGATATCAGATTTATCCAACCTTCATGTCTGGGTTCCGACGGGGCCGCTCTTCTATCGACAACGTGGTTGACTTTGAAACGTCGGTGCACCACAGCAAAAGTTTGAAAAGATTGACCGTGGCATTGTTTTTGGGTATCAAGGGCGCGTACGACAACGTAACGCATCAGGCCATTTTGGACGCAATGGAAGCTGCTGAGATCGGAGGCCGCACGTTCAGCTGGATACGCAGCTTTTTATCAGAGAGGTCGTTTTTTGTCCTGACTGCGGACGGACCAACGTCCTTACACTGAAATTCGCGCGGAGTCCCTCAGGGTGGAGTGCTGAGCCCAGTTCTCTTCAACCTTGCTCTTATCAGCCTGGTCGACATATTGCCACAATCTGCTCAGATCTCGGTATATGCAGACGAAATCTGTATTTGGGCATCAGGGGTGACCCGTCCTCAAGTTCGTGCAAGACTTCAAAAAGCGGCATCGATATTGACGTCATATCTTCGCTTGCAGGGCGTGAACATTTCGACCGAAAAGTGTTCACTTGTGGCGTTCATACGCAAAATAATGTCACGTTACACCATTCGCATCAATGGCGAAGCCATTCCCTATGAGAGAAGCCGCAGATTCCTTGGTGTTGTCATCGACAGGAACCTCTCGTGGAGTCCACATATCTACGACATGAGAAAGAGACTAATTTCGATTGTCCACGTCCTCTCCTTCCTCGGGGGAAAGTCCTGGGGCGCATCAGTGCGCTCGATGCTACAACTGTACCGTTCCCTATTTCTGGGCTACATGCGGTACAGTCTTCCAATATTCAGTTCCATTAGAAAAACAAATATCAAGACTCTTCAAAGTGTGCAAGCGCAAGCTCTCCGTATCTGTCTTGGACTGCCTAAATGTGCATCAACAGCAGCAACTGTTCTTGTCGCCCGGGAACATCCTGTTACTACATACATTGCTGTTGACACCATGAGAACACATATTCGGCACCTCACACGGGTTCCCTGTCATCACCTCGCAACACTCCCAATAATTAGGCCGCGTACTGCATTAGCCAAAGTCATTGAAGCCCATCGCGCATATCTTCCATCGCAGTTCACCCCTGCGTCAAGACCGAGCTCACCCTTATGGAGTCTTCATGAACCTCAGGTTCACCTCTATATTCCTGGCATTACAAAGAAAGCTGGTGTATCGCTGCCCGCTCTCAAACAACTGACATTGAATCACCTGCATTCTTACCACAGTCCCCGCATACATATTTACATAGATGTATCAGTTCACCCGACCAGTTCTGCGGGGTCGGTGGTGATACCGGCCAGATCCATCTTCATGAAAGTGAAGACGACCCATCCAACATCTTCAACTGGTGCGGAACTTGCAGCATTACGGGCTGCGATAGAGTTCATCAGTCAAGAACCTCCATATGACTGAACGGTTTTCACCGACTCTAAAGCAGCCCTTCAAGCCCTCCAAGCTGCGCTACTCCGCGGGTCACAGGAGCAACTTGTTGCTGAGATCTGTCTACTGTACCACGGCACCGTTTCCAAAGGTCATGACATCATTTTTCAATGGCTGCCAGTACACTGTGGAATTAATGGTAATCACCAGGCCGATGCGGCTGCGCGTTCTGCTCACAACGACGGACTTCCAGTGAGGATCCCAATATCGGGACCTGACGCTGAGTGTAAGCTTCGCCCTTTGGCGCTGGAGCTCACACTTTCAGCGTGGAAAACGGGAGAGTTTTGCAACCTCCGCCTCAAGGCACTGGACCCTGGACTGCGCCTTCGTCTTCCACGTAACTTAGAACGTCGCGACGCAACACTGTTATGCCGTTTATGGATCGGTGTTGCATTTACCAATTACTATGCTTTCCGGATGGGGATGGCCGACAGCCCTACATGTGAGAGCTGTGGTTGTGAGGAGACCATCGCTCATCTTCTCTGTGAGTGCCCTGCATTTGCGAGTGCAAGACATGCACTGTGTTGTGCCCTGGACCACCTCGATCCTCGCCCATTGACAGAGCAAAAGATCCTCGGTCCGTGGCCCCAGCAGTCGACTGCCCTCAAGGCATACAAGGCACTCTGCCTACTTGAGAGCGACTGGATTGAGTGACAAATTGTGACCGCGTGGTGCGTGTGTGTGTTATGCCTTTTTCCCTTCTCTCTTCCTCTTTTTAGTCCCCTAATCCCTCTTCCCCAGTGCAGGGTAGCCAACCGGAACCCCTTTCTGGTTAACATCCCTGCCTTTCCCTCCTCCTCTTTATCTATCTACAAGGGGCCGAGCAACACCAGTCCTTCGTATTTTGGCGCGATTTGCCGCTTCACTAGCTCTAGTATTCACAATCATGGCCCCTTTATCTGGCAGTGATGGAAGTCTCAAGAGTGGTTTCGCGGTTTGTGACAATTATACGAAATCAGATGACGATGATCTCGACCTTGAGAATACCGGCGGCCGTGAATTGTTGTGCGGTTTATTTATTTATTTATTTATTTATTTCGGAATACTGTGAATTCCTTTTGGGATTTTTACAGGAGTGGACAAGAACATATTGTATAAAGATACAGTTTCACTGACTACAGTTTGAAGCTTAACAATAGGATGATGCACAGGCAGCTCTTGTGGCGTAGACAAAGAAGGGAAGACACGAAGACACGACCCCGCTCGACAGGTAACCGCGCTGAACACGAAAACCGTCCACTGGAGGTTCGTCTCTTGCCTTTCGTTTTGTAGGCATTACTAGATAAATCTGTTCTTGTTGATGCAAGCATGTTTAAAAAATTTTGTTCTCTGTAGCATATCAAGATTTCTTCAGTATGATTTATTATGTTGAAATGAGATGCATAGTTTTGTTAACCAAGCGTATTTATTAATATTTTGTTCTAACCTCACATAAACATACAGACATCGCAGCCAATCACCGCGCGGATGAAGCCGTGCGAATAGCCTACCACGACGGAGATCGTCTGTCGATCCCAGTTTGGATAGAAGACGCAGCGGGTAGGCTTCGAATACTTGCTACGCTGGAGAACACGCTTGACTCGTGGAATTCCGGCCAGTTTTCTAACACACGTCTACAATCGCTAGACCCTGCCCCGCCGCTCGACTTTCCACCCTGTCTACCACGACGTGCAGCGACCTTACTGTGTCGCCTATGGCTTGGCGCCACATTCACTAACTACTTCTTCTTTGTTGTGGGTATGGCTGATAGCCCTGCGTGCGCTGTCTGCATATGCGACGAGGCCACAGCACACATTATCTGCGTGTGCCTTGCATACAGCGCTCTTCGTGACATGCGCTGGAGCGATTTGATCAGCGCCCTCTGACGGAGATGAATATTCTGGGACAGTGGCCACGGCGAGCGCCAGCGGCAAAAGGCCTGTCAGGCACTGCTCTATTTCTTGAGGGCGGCGGGCTTGCACTATAAGCTTTATCTTTGCCGCACGCTAAATGCTTAATGACCATTTTCCTCCTAGCTCCCTTTTTCTCGTTCATCTTTGTATCCACTTACCCCCTTCCTCAGTGTGAGGTAGCAAACCCGTTTTTTTTTTGTCGAATGGGGAATTCTGGCCGCTTTTATTGAATTTTTGTGTGCCTGAATAGTGAAAAATGTCGATAACCATGCCTGGCATGAAACAAGGACCCGAGCGTGATAACTGATGATCAGTCTGGCACGAAACAGAGTGAACGGGCGCACAAGTCGACATATATTTCGACGAGCACTAAAGTGGATTCACGAACAAGGGTTCAGCAGCAAGCAAACTGAGGAAGCCATTAGGAGAATACATCAGGGAGCCAACAAGATCGAAACAACCAACTAGGACCGAGAAGAAAAGCCACAAAAAAAAATGTTCAAGTGATCCACCGCGGGAAAAAGAAACAATACAGAAAGGTCCCCATTTTTATGTATCTGCACGAAGAAGACTTTTCATTAATTTTTTAACCTGTGCTCTGCGTAGCTGCACCCAAAAATTTTCGGAACACTAAAAGATGACGAAGATTCACTGCTTAGTAGCCTAAGTATGCAGCAATAAACTGACGAGCTCGCATGCGGGAGGTGCGGGGTTCGATCCCCAGTGCCACCGGGTCCCCAGCGGTGATACAATGGGTACAAGCTTTCCCCATGGCGCTGTTTGGCCACAGATGCCCTTGCGCCATAAAAATTCATCATCGTCGTCATCATCATCATAAACGGACGGGTATGCTTTGCACTTCTGCGCCCGACCTGCACAATGCAGCTCTCAATGACTGCCTGCGCCTCTGACAGTGAGCATATTCAGGTTCTTCTTGATTTCGGTGTTCCTAAAATTTTTGTGGGCACCTGTGCAGAGTTACCTAAACAAAACTCCTGAAAGCAGTACAGAAGAAGAAATTTCGGAGGCTGATATATGCTTTTGGAAAGTGCCCCCAAGTTGTCGGTACTAACCGGCTCCAATGATAGCGGAGGCGTATGGCCGCGGCCGGCGGTGATGCTGCCTCTCTCTGCTCTCGCGTCGAAAGGTCCGGGCGGTGAGAGAGGGGAGGGGGGGGGGGGAAGGTTGCTGCTCGGGCGGTCGCTCAGGCAGCCCAGGCGTAGCGCAGACACGTGCTCGTCCTGGCGTCCCGTTTGTCTTCATAGACGAAGCCACCGGGCCGAGGCAGAGCCGCTCGGGGCTTGCTCTACACCAATCCTTTATCTTGATTTCGCCGCCGGTGCGAGGGATGGCCACGGGCGGCGAAGCGAATCAAGGTTGCCTGCCCTTCCAAGTGGGCCCGGGTGGGAAGCCGCTCTCCCAAGGAAACCCGCCACCAAAAGAGCAGGCGGTCGCATCGGAGTGATGACGTGTCTCAGTCATTTAACCTTCGAGTTACTCGCTGTCTTGGAGAAATTTTACAGCGCAACCACCTTTCAGCACTGACACGAAGCCGGCTGCGAAATTATAGAAGCGAAAGTGGTTTTCACTGCCCTGCCTGACACATAAGACAAACATGCCCATTTGGACGATTAATGAACAATAGAGCTCAGTCTGGTCCACTCCAAGGAATCACCGTGTAGTGCAAGAATACCTTAAGACACTCTTTTTTTATCCACAAACTGAACAGTGATGAATCGCCTCGAAACAGTGCGCACACGTATTGCTGATTAAGGAATGGTTCCGAAGATCCCGTCGACTCAAAATGGGACAAAAGCTAGCTTGCATGTTGCCCGTGTGTCAGGTGGATAGGGATAATCGGGTGCTTCCATACCCTACATAGACCAGCTTCGAAAGAAGGCGGCAGTACATGCAGTGGGCCGTTTAATTAACCAAAAAAAAAACACTTAAGATGTGAGAGGCTTGAGGATAGTTCGTTGACGCCTTAGACAAACTAAGAGAGTACGTCAGCGGAAATTCACCCGTGCGTTAATCAGCCCAAAGTACCCTTCGCCATAGAATTTTTTTTTAAATTTTGGATGCACACGCGCTTCTCGCCATATGCATACGCAAAATATTCGTCCTAACATGCAGGCGAAGAAAAGGGCACTAAGCATATGAGAGAAAGCAATATTCGAGATGTTCACTGACCTTTCGGGTGGTTAAGAAAACCTAGGCGTTCGCACTACCGTATAAGAGTACCACCACCCACATCCGCCACCAGTGGTGACGAGTGGCGATGCTTTGGCGGTGGAGCTCACTGCGTCATTATCTGCCATCGAGCTCTGTGCGGAAGGACATCGCGTGGACTTTATTTTTAGCGTTAACTTCACTGCATTGAAGGAATGCAACAAAAAGCATCTGACCAGGCTCATAGTGCGTCCCGTCTAGGCGTCGACTGGAGCACTTAATTAGCGTGGAATGCAAAAGCTCATTTGGCGTTTGTTTCATTGATCTACATAGGTATTCGGCAGCAAACTGCTCAAGTCAGATTGGGGCTATATAAAAGGCGTTGCCAGCTCAGTGCACTGTAGAATACGCAGTGCCAAGGGCACTCTTCATTTGAGTTTGCTAAGGACCACATAGCGTCCCTCGCAACTAAAAAGCGAATATTCATAGCCAGGAAAACCTGTTTTTCCGCCTAGAGGAGGCACACTGCTGCACGGCTATTCACGCGCTGCACTGAGTGTTGACAGGAGAAAGAGGAACCAGACGTTATGAATCTTTTCTTAAAATTCAGGAAGCATAACTGGCTCCTGCAGCGTCTTTTCAGCATGAATTAGGCGGCTAGTCAGCAAAAGTAGACTGGAAGAGGCTTCGAATGTCTGCACAGCCGTCCGCAACGTACCGCAGAGTTCCTTCAAGATGCAAACATGCAGGAGTACCTGCACAGAGTTATCATCATATCCAGACCAACATCGTGTACCTGAAGTGCAAAGGCCTGGTTCACTCATTGACGTTCAGTTCATCCTCATCCGCACCACCTGCGGCCAGTGTGAGAAAAAAAAAACAGTGAGCTGATAATTTGTTTCTTAAACCTTGATCGCTCCGAGTCACCTTTTCCAACCATCCTAACCAATGTAGTCCCTGTTTTCCTACATAGCCTCGAGGCTGTCCTCACCACTTCCGGAAGTTTTACGTTGTCGAAACATAGACGCCCTTACAGTTGTAACAGCTCTGTAACGTTTTAACGGCGTTGTAACTAGTTGTAACGGCCTCGTAGTGCTAATAATAGCCCTCGTAGAGCTGGTTATGGAGCCCAGCGTCTTGGTACGTTGACGTAGCGTAGACGCCAAGCGATGCGTTTGCTAACGTGGGGTCTCGTGCATCATTAGCACGTCACAAGTGTTTTCCTCGTCGCAGGTGCATACCGCGGCATGAACTTCGTTCGAGGAGCACTTATAGAGGCACTTGTAAATCAAGGCGCGACGAAAGCTAAACCACGCAGGCACGCGAAGCCGCGTGTCCGAAGCAGCCGCGAAGCACCAATACATGCCGAAACTCATCTGGCCGCCTGTTGTGCCGCCTAGTATAGGTTTTCTTTGGCTTCGAACGGTCAGGTTATCTTTTTTCTCTATTCCTCGTGTCATAAAAGTGCACTAGCGAGTTCTAAACAAAACTTGTGTATTAAAGTATCCAAACGTATAACCTTCATGCATATTTATGAGCCTGAGGAATCCGTGGTTAACCTTCTAACCACTGAGCCACCGCGAAGGGTTATTCCGACATATGCCCATGCGACACACTGGGCGTCCGCAGTGCACTACACCGAAGCCCGAATAGGTAGTACTTCGCACAAAAACCGTAGATCGTGCGTCGTATGTACACTCAAAGCTCAACTAGTCCAAAGCGTGGCCACAACAGTGTGCCGTCCTCCTCCTCCTTCAATTAAATTTCGTTGGCCCCGGAAATACCCAACTACAAATTTACTCAAAAACTAGCTATTCTGGCCTGGCGAGAATGGGAGACTGCCGACAACGGAAGACACATTTCACGCTTAATAGCACGCAAACCATGATTTGGAGAGAAAACCGTCATAATAGCTGATGCAAAAGTGGTCGCCGTGGCTTCAGAACGGCCCAACTCTCGTCTCCCTCCTTTCGCTGCATCGAGGAAAAATAAAGAAAGGAAGCAAGAAAGAAGAAATCAGGAGCCAGCGACATTCTAAGCAGTAGGAACCGTCATTCCTCCCGTGGCCCTCGTCGGCTGCTGCCGATGCAGGGCTTCGCCATCCCCAGAGGGCGGGAGTGCCGGGGGAGGACCGTCTTCGGTAAGAGCGTTGGCTACGGCCGTGGAGCAACGAATGGATAGACAGATCGAAAGAGAAAGAGAGCCACGGTTCAAGATGGCTAGTAACGGAGGCACGTGCAGACACAAGCGCAGAAAGAAAGAAGGAAAAGAAATGGCCGCAAGAAAAACCGGAACGAAAACAGGTCGTGGCTGTGCCACTTAGGATGTGGCCGCTTGTCCGGGAAGCCAGTGGGCTGCCGCTGCTGCTGCTGCTCTGGGGAACCGATTCCCGTGCCTCGCGTGTCAATGGGCCGCCTGAGTAACGACTTCGTCGCCGCCTGCACGCCACGGGGTGCGGCCTGGCCTTGACTCAGCGGCCCGACCTGCGGTAGCACAGTACTGGCTACGGCGGCGAGGGCATGGCGTGAAGGGAAAAAAAAACCGGCGCGTGTTGCGTAAATACCTTTAAGCGGAATATGAGCGAACTTTAGCTCGGGGTCACTTAAATTCTAAGCAGGCAGACATATGGTGTACATCTTGAACAAATATGTGTATGACACGACGTGGATCGGTGCTTTAGCATTCCGCGTTAACGAAGTTCGATGTACAAGCCAAAAAATTCTCTGCCGCATTCTGAAAAGGAAAAAGGGTGTCAGCCCAGGCACTATACATTTTGCTGTAGACAGAATACACACACTTCCAGGACCCATCCTTCAATACTATTCAAAATTTATTACGACAAAAGCCACGGAATAGCTGATGGTGTCTCAGGTGTTTCGTTATATACGAACCCCAGGCACGAAAGTTCGTTATATCTGAGGTGGTATATCTAGGTTCATTATATCCGAGGTTAACACACGAAAGGTTGTTGTATCCGAGGTGGCATACCAAGTTTCGTCATATCCGAGGTAGTATACCCGGTTCATTAGATAGTGAACCAAATTCATTCCTAGCCTGCGCCTGGCTACTGTCAGACAGAGGTTGCCATTTCCGCATGCACAGGCCCCTCTAATGCTAACGCATTGATTTTTCACAGTTGGTTTTGTGCCAGCGGCATACTAGATGTGGCACGCGAGATCGCCGTGGCAATATCTTTTACAGTTCCCACCGCTGTGGCTCAGTGGCTGAGGGCCCGGCTTCCTTCTTGCTGCAAAATATGACCTGCAAAATGACTCCCACACTCGCACCAGCTAATTCTGACGGGCATATTAAATCATAGGATTGTACCAAAAATTCGAAATTTCCGCGATGATTTTGAATGTTCAGCATCACGCGGCACATTGTCGGGGCCGCGCAAACTAGAAGCATTGGTCCAGATTTCCAGAGCTTGACATAACTTTGTAGTATCAACCCTGGGCCTAAAAAAAAGAATAGTTACCACAGAACAGGTGGAGAACGAACCTGAGTACATTATAGCTGCACATATGTGGTTGACATGAAAGTGCCAGCTTGATACTGTATATGTGTACTTGGTGCCATAACGCTGTTCATCTTTTCAGTGCTACCTAGATTGTCCAGTGAGTTAATTAAGCTCTAAGCGGGTAAGAAGAAAGATTGCCTAATAAAGGTTGCGAACAAAATATATTTCACGGACGGAAGAGCTTTCGAAGTTAGCCCCGCCGCGGTGGCTCATTGGTGAGGTTGCTCGACAGCTGAGCCTGAGGAGGCGGGTTTGATCGCTGCCGCGGAGGCCGCGTTTTAATCGAGACGAAACGCAAGGCTTTTGTATACTGCGTGACGACAATGCACAATGAGAACCCTAGATGTTCGAAATTAATCCGGAGCACTCCACTATGACGCCACTCATAACCCATGCCACTTTGCGACGTTAAGCCCCACTTATTTTCGTATTTTCGAAGCTAGAATAATTTTATATTGACACAGAAACACACGAAAGGAATAGTGAAAGGACACAGGAAGCACCGGAGCTGTGAGCATGATAGAACTAGCACGAGCCATAAACGGAGAGAGAGCAGGCCACATATTTTATAGCATCGATACGGTGGGGAAAACGTGTGATAATAGTGATTTTATCTTTTGGGCTCCCACCCTCTTCCTCACCCTTCCATCGTTTCGATAGCTCAAAAGACGAGCCCGGTTCACTCAACGCATATTTCCGATCCGCGACTCGACGTTCGCGTCAGCTGCTCGCCAGGTTGAGCAGTCGGCGAATGGTCGCGTTGTGCCTCGAGAGAGCCGTCTTTATGGCGGCGCGGCGTTGTGTACTAGGCAAATCACGTCCTTCTCTCTTTCTCTCTCTTTCCCCTCGCTCTCGTCCACATCAAGACAAGTGGAAGAATGGAGGAGAGGAGGAACAGAAGAGAGCGCCGGAAGCGAATGAGTCTCCTCTCTTTCTTTTCAAAGCGTTTCGCTCCCTGTATGGCTCTTCCACTCTTTTTTTTTTTACTTCCCTTCATTTCCTGCTCTGCCTCATCCCGATTCCCCTTTCTCCGCAACCCGCTGGCGCAGCCTTGGGCCTCTGCTTCGCGTCGAGGAGGATAATGGCGGTTCAAATGATAGGGCAGAGGACACGGTGCAACGGGATTAAAAAGACGGAGAACATGGCATGGGAGGGGCCTTCCTTTTCTTTTTTCTCTCCTTCCTCCGTCCTTCTTTCTCTCTGCTTTGAGCCCTCGAGCCATAACGCCTGGAACATATCCCCGATTTTGTGCCTTGAACGCATTGCCCTCTTCGGTTCGCTCTCCTGTTCTTAGCCTGGCTTTGTTTTACCTTCGTCGAACTATTTGTCGACGCTTTTAGGTTTCTTCCCTTTCGTATCGCTAAAGCACCATACCTGGGTTGCGTCCGCACCAACTCGTTTTTTTTTCTCCCCGCGTTCCTGTAGTCAATCGCTCTGAGCGCCACTCGTGCTCCTCGGTGCCAGATCGTCTCAGCGTCAGCGCTTAATCGCCTGATATGCAAATTTCTTTTTACGGGAGGTCCGCGTTCTGGAGTGCGTGGAGAAAGCCGCGAAAGTCGTAATCGGGAAACACATCACGCCTTCTCTGTCTTTCTAGAACCGCCTTTATTTGCTTTATTATGAACCACTACGGAATTATTGGTCACACGTTATCTCCATGTGCCACTGGTATGCGGCAAACGTTTGAAACAGATGACGATGCTCTCCTAAAGATGACGACATTACGAGTTTGCAGAGTTAATAAGTGGCCTATTTGAGCACTAAGCGTTCGCTGACTCAGTTGATAGGAATTTCAACCTGTGTAATGCGGTGGAATCTGTCCAGAAACAATTGAATACGCATGTGTTCACAATCAGTGAGGCCCGTATAGCTTAGGAATGGTTGTAAGTCGTACTCCTAACTCTCCCTCGTCTTGGAAAAATAACCGCCGTAGATAGCAAATGTGATTATATCTAATAAAGTAACCGAATGAGACCTGGTCAACTCAACTAAGGGGAGGCAAAATGAGGAGAAAATTATGGGGAGAGGAATTTGTGGACGGGGAAACACTGGCTACACGTACCAGGCGGTAAGTGGCCAAAACAATATGCATTATTCTCGCCATAGTCTTTCAAGAAAATGGACGATCCAGTGAGGACAGAGTATCTGGAATAGATAACCATGCATGCGCAAAAGAGCTGGATTCCTGACCACTCATGGTAGCTAAAAGCAAAGAAGGCGGAGCAGAGAAAAAGCGCATTGGACGTGCTGTAGTTAGAATCTTGCTTTTTGTTTTCAAAACCGGTCGGAAAAATCGGAAAGATGCCGACTACAGGGGGTATCCAAACGTTTTCATTATCACCATGAAATCAAAAACATTAGTCACTAGCAGTGGTGAAAGTTAGTCCTTCAGCACGTAGTCTCCGTGCAGAGTAACACATTTTTTCTGGCGTTTCTTCACTTTTTTCAAGCCCACTTTGTAGAATTCCTCTGCTTTGCTGGAAAACCACTTCTGCACTTCGAAAATGACAACATCTCTGTCGTCAAACCGCCAACCACGAAGTGGTTTCTTCATCTCGGGAAAGAGGAAGAAGTCGCTTGGCGAAAGATCAGGGAATAAGGTGGAATAAGTGAGAGCAAAAAAAAAATTGTCTCCATTCCGCTCCAACAGAGTCAAGTTCTTCTGGAAGAAGTCGTGGCGAGTTTACTTTTGAAGAGGGGTCAACAGCGAGGTACCCAGCCTGCGGAAACCTTATTCATGCGCGATTCCTAATGAATAATCCTCCACGCAGTTCCGTAACTTAGTCTAGTCTCCGCCACCACTCTTTCCATTGTCGATCTTCTGTCGTCGAGGGTAACGGCCTCCACTTTCTTCACCATGGCAAGATCATCCTTGATTAAGTGTCTACCCGCTCGTGGCTCGTCTGTCAGGGACATGTGACCACTTTGAAAGTTCCTCTTCCACCTCGCAATTGTGTCGTATGATGGGCTTACATCCCCATAGAGAGCTTTCATTTTGTCGTGGATTTGGTGTGCATTGTTGCCCTTCGAATGGAGGAACTTTATAACACTTCGGGCTTCAATTCTGTTCATCATGCAAGTTGATGTCTTCTACAGCTTGTGGAAAGAAAACTACTTTAGACAAATATTTGATATTTGCCCACGTATGCATAGCAAAGACACTGATTATACACGAAATTTTTCATGTAAATATCTTTATGACTTCTTTATTATAATTAAAACTTTTGCATACCCCCTCGTAGATAAAAGGCATAGAAGAGGAGATGTATGAGTATGCGAAAAAAATCTTACATGCAGCAGACAGAAGATAATTAGGAAAGCGAGCTTTTTTTGAAAAGACAATACTACCGTGAGTTGCTTTGTGCATTTTTATCATCCCTTGGCGGTGTGGTAAGCTTCTACAACGTTGCGAGTGGTCTGATGATTGTGAGTGTAGCACACCTTCGTGCGATCAGACAAAGCCGCCTACGGGTGTGACAGGGAGCGTCTTCAGATTATTTCGTGCTCGCGTAGGCGAGTGTTCAGACATCGCCCAGTGCAGCCCACATACCGGGCGCCGCGCCGCAGTTGAACACAATAGGCCACACCTACGCGGGAGAAAATGAACTTCAAGTTTGCGTGACAGGGCAACATTTGTTCATTTTCTAGCGTTGAAAAAAAAAAGATGAAGATTTTTCTAGCATTCACCCTGCCTCTTGCATGCGAAATAATGTCTGTGAAAGGTAAGGTGTAGACTTTTTTTTTTTGTCCGCCACCACCAAGCCTAAACAGGCTTACCCTACAACACCAAGCAGGAATGACGTGTCATATGGGAAAATAGAGAAAGGTTGCGACGGTCGTGAATAATTTCAAGTTCGTTCTTTGCCGCAAAGTGTTGCATATGCCTTGCCTTGAGGGATCTATCAGGTGACCAGATTAGGGCGATTTTTGAACACGCGCCCTTCGCGCAAACATGGGAATAATATGAATAGAAACGACTACCCCCCCCCCCCCTCTTCCTCCCCCTTCACCCCGCCCCGGCCAATCACTTTGAGTTGAAAAGAAGATAGCAGCAGCGAAGTTGTGGGAGGTTGCCACATCTCCAATGAAAGTTTCAGTTGCGACACGATAGCCTTTTCTGATAAGGAACTCCTTTTTTTTTTTAAAAAAGCTCCTGATTCTACGCATAAGCTGTTTTGGCAAGCATACTTTTCGCCTTTGATGCCTTTTAATGCGACATCGTTAAGGGGCCCGTGTCGCAGAAAAGCCAGTGTCGTCGGCGTCGGCCGTGAGCGAAAAATTCCTCCTCCGCCTCGCACTCCTTGCAATGTACGCCACTGCCCCATCAGATAGCGCGCGATGGCAGCGCCTCCCGCTCGTCTCGTTCGGGCGCAGTGGGGCCGTGCGGGCACGCAGGAATCACGAGGTGAGCGGCGAACAATGCAGCGCACATCCAAAGCGCGTTCACCACGAAGCTTGCGGCTTGCTGCCCGTTCGTTCTGCGCCGAAGCTATGCTGGCGTTCGTGGCATCTGGTTTGTCGAGAACGATGTGCCGACGAACTACGAGTGCAACTTGAGTCCCGCGCGTTTCGGCAAGGCGCCTGGCAGCGCTTCTACGTGGTTTGCCGCTCCGCGCGTCCGTTTCACTGTACTTAGCAGAGCGATTTGTCTAACGGGCAAGGCGTCGCGCCGAACGGGCGATGGCTTTCCGTGGACTCCCTGGCAGTGCTGCAACACGCTGTCGCGTTCCACTCTTAAAGGCGAAGCTTAAGCGTCCTCCATTTTTTGTCTTGTTTGTTACCTTCATAGTTAGACGAAGTGTCTCGTAAGAAAAAAAAAAAAACTCGTGCACTTCTTGTACTCTGGTCCGCCGTCTTTCACGTTCTTTACCACCATTAACCAATATCAACTCGCCAAAATATCGGTGCTTTTACATGTTGAGTATATCGCGACCTTAGGCGATGCTGGTGAGGCCATGATTACTTTGGCGACAAGTGGCACACGTTGCCGATAAGCGAAGGCAGCAAATGTATGCATTTTATAGATTCAACAAAACGAATGCATTGTGAAAGTAATAGTTTTCTTGCATACAATAACATTTTTGTGTTTACAATATAGGCGTGTCATAATAGCCATGATTAGTTGACGTTTAGCATAGCGACTTCATATTTGTGCTTTATTTTTGTCTGCAGTCCATTTTGTTGTTCTTGCTGCGGCTTTGTCGTTTCTTCTTTTTTTTTATTGCATCGGCCACTACTCAACACTGAGCACAATGGAAAGCAATTTGCCTCTCGTTAGTGACGTTCTTAAGGTCTTCAGACTCAACTCACGCACCAGTTGTTGTTACTTGAGTGGCTGTATTTCAAGATGAAACTGCACAATGTCGCAATCTGGTTGAAGAACTCTCAACATCAGGACTGTGGGTACATGCCCAAAAGTTGAATAAGCAGCAGGACCATGGCGCTCATTTTGAAAGCACACTCGATTTATTCATTCTTCCTGTACCCTTATGTTAGCGGCATCCACTACCTAAAAACCTTACTTTTGCATTTCGCTGCTTTCGAGCCGGAGACGCTTCGTAGCTGGAATATGTTCGGCGTTTCACAATGTGGAACGCGATCACCCCGTACCTAATACTGCCCCTCATCAGTAGTGTTCATTACCATGGCAGGTACAGCTGCAGCTTGCTCGATAGTAAAAGAAAATGCGTTCTAAAGCTGTGACCATGGCTCTGTTTTCCACAATGATCACAAACGTACGTTACCAGTTTCAGGCGCAGAAAGAAATGGATTATTAGATACCTTTATCATAGCGCGTAACGCCACCGCTACCGCTTACTGCGCTATTGAAGGCTGCGTTGTGGGCGAGTTGGTATTGATTTATATTTAAAACAGCGCTAGAAGAACGCACAGCACGTTTGATGTTTGTGTGTTCCTTTGCTTACAGTGGGTTTCTCCTGAGCTGTGTTAGCCATGAATCACCTAACGCACACCACCACGGAGCATGTGCAATCGCCCTGAGGGCGCCAGGTGGCGCCAGGTGCCAGCCAGCCGCGGGCGCATCTGCAGCGTCCAGAGCGTCTGCGCATGCGCACTGGCGATGCGTTGTAAGCGCCCAGCGGTAGTGGTGGCGGTAGCGCTATGCTGTAAGTCTCTCGAAATGTTACTGAAACGTTGGGACAATTTCTGGCACGAAGTTGTAAATGACTGGGTGACGCACTCCGCCACGCAAAGCAGGGTAAGTGAGGTGAAAGGTGAGGCTCATTCATTTCAAGATCTCGATGACGCGGTACCTTCCGCACGCAGACCAGCGGACCACACCCGAATGCTGTTATAAGCATGTCGTCCTTGTGTTGCAAGCAGTATGGCTATAGTCTTCAGAGCAGGAAAGCGACGTAATAAATCTTCACGCCTGCTGTACAGAGTCGATAATGCACTGAAACAAAATGCTCAGTGCATATTGTTTCAATGCCGAACACCTATCTTGAACACTGCAAATGAGAGGCAGGAGAGGTAAAGAAAGGCCCAGGAACATATACAAGAATAAGCAACTGCCTTTTAGCGCATGCGCGTGAGCCCACACACACACAGGCACCCACACATCATGCATGCGCACACACACGTACACGCGCACACACGCACATGTGAACCCACGCATGAGGCATACCGCACTTCATCACGGGAAACACGCTGAAAAAGTTGGATTTTTTAGTAGAGCGGCAGGCTGGGCTAATTGGTGCATCCACATCTTTATAGCAAGGAATACTGCTCTAAAAGACTGTGTTAGCAGAGCCCACTACCTTGTCTTCATGTTTCTCAGCGCAGTATCCCCGGTTTTAAAGTGTACGATTTTCTGTTGCCTCAAGGAAACCGATCGTACTGCGGGAAAAAAAAGATATAGTTGGTGTATCAATATTACACATGTTCTTGTCTATATAAGCCAAAGGCAGAGCCGATTTTCTGCACTTTTGCGTGTCTATTTTTGAAAATAATGAGGGTATGACACGCGAGAGCCCGTGCTCGGATTTCTAGTTGAACGGGAGCACCTACGGTGGCAAGGAACTTTGGTCGTAAGTTCTGAACTATCATGCTCTGCTTATGCTTCGCTTTCGCGCTTCATCACTCATTTGCACCAAGGCACAATTTCTCATATGACATGCTAGCACCTATGTCACCTTTCTTCAGTTATCTGACGGCTGTGTTGAGCTTAAGGCCGTCTTTTATCTTCTTTCCAGCTCAGCACAGCTCACCACTGATCTTTACAGCGATGTGAACATGGAGTTGCCAGGCCGGAGTTTCTGAGCGGTCTCCAAATAACGTACCTCTCTTGAGGCCTTGCCTTCTTTTGCAAGCTTGTTCAGTTGTTTAAAGCTTCTTGCTAAAGTTGCCGACTTACTTCACGAAACGCAATCAAGCATGAACTCTACGCTGCGTGCGCAAGCTGTCGACTGTGACGGTATTGTAAAAAAAAAAAAATCTTGCTTGGCTCTGGGGACCGCAAGCGCCACTCGCGAATACAGGGGCTTCGCAGCGTGTTTTTTTTTTCCTTTAGGATTCCCGAGAGTCCATCGAGGATATTAGGTCCGGGAACGGCATAGCACTCTTCCGGGAGTAAGCTCACTCTTGTGCTCCCGTGACGGCGCATCACAGTCATTAGGACTTGCAGGAAATAGTGGTTGGAAATGGGGAGAAAAAAGAAGCAGCTGCAACCATTACTGGAACTGGTGGGCTAGATATACTCGCTTTTACCGCGGCTATAAATAAACAAAAAAAAGAACCAAGATTCCAGAAGTTGCGCGTCAGCGGAGTTACTGGACTTCGTGACCTATAATGCGACTGTGACACGTGAGTCCATTAGCGCGCTAGAGGAGTGAGAGAGTCGGGAAGGAAAGAGCTGCACATACGTTCTCAGGGGCGAGAGATCCGTTGGCACTGTAAGACTTGTTTTTTTTTTTTGTTTCACTTGCTTTGGCGAGCTGCGAAAAAAGTGAAGACGATGCGAAACTCGCACTTATGTTAGCACCTTGTTGTGATATGGAGTTTAGATTTGAGATGCTTGGCTAGCGATGCGCAGAGTGTCAGGATAACTGCCGGCAACCCTTCATAGTTGCGGGGTTTTCCCACTGATTCCGCAGCGATTATGAAGCTGGAAACAAAATGTTAAATTTTGTTTCAACTCTGTGCTTATTTTTTGTTGCATACGACGTGTCGCTTTACTGCCTGGAAAGCACTGAAGGAAGGCCTCACATAGTGTTAGTTTTTACTGAACGATATCTATCGTACCACAGTCAAATTAAGGCACCCGAAATTCCAAGGCGTCCTAGCCTTGTAGCGATGAATTTGCTCCTTGTAGGAAAGGAAGTGCCTCAATTCGCTTTGAGACTACACAAACAGAGATAATTGAAAAACCACGCAGTCGGCTAGCAGAGTTAAATGCTAAACTATGCAGCGTTGCGCTGGAAATCGAGTTCAAAGAAGCGTAAAACACAACACTTGCCCATGATTCATATGCATGCCACATTCACTTATACAAAATAGTCATTGAATGACAATGTGAGCTGGAAAGGGCAGGAAAATTAGCGACTTGTTATAGAATCGTGAGAATAAAGCCAATAGGGATCGAAAATAAACAGTATAGATCTCCGATGCTCCCGTTGGTATCGGTGATTCTTGGCTTCCTGCGTATTAATTGATGACGTCATTCACGAGTGGAAACACTGGTAAGCAGTTCATGATGGGGCCAAATGGCGCAGTCACATGGCAGATTCTGCAGCCGAGGAAGGCAGTTCTGAGACTGAGTGACATTTTTATTTGCATGCATCGCACATTTCTCGCGTTTTAAGAAAGCATTTGGCACACTCATGGTGTTGGTGGGGGCCTTCTACAATAACGACTTTTCGCCCTACTCCTGTAGGCTGTACATACATAAAAGAGCTGCAGCGTGCCACTAAGCTTGTACTTCCCAAACTGTACGGCATCTGTTGCAGCAAATATAGAGGCATTTGTTTGTCCCCTCACGTTTCCTCCTTTTTCTGCAGCTTGTCTTCCGTGCCCCGGGGCCAAATGCAGTCCGTTTTTTTTTTCATCGCTGGTGCTTTATCCAGTTGTCAAGAAGGGATACGTGGTGTAAACAGAGAAGAAACAAACACAACTGGTAGGCCAGGGGAAACTAGGTAAAGCCCTGGTGATCGCGCTCGGATGCGAACTCAACTGCATTGCGCAGTGCAGCCGCGCGCGCCCCACCTTGGCTAGGCAGCCAGTTCTTTCCGCGCGCTTTTACTTGGTTTGCCCTCAGCGCGCGGCATCTTATCCCGGCAGTAAAGACATTTGAGCGGATGCCAGCGTCGTGGCCTCGGAAGCGTCGTCGTCGTCAGGAGCTGGCATCGGCGACCGATCGAAGGAAATCGAGCTGCAGGGCCCACTCCGATCTTCCGAGAGGCAGAGTCCTCGGTTCCGGTCGGCTACGAATGCGACTAACCTCCCGTGAACTCCAATGGCCTAGCAAACGCAAGAAAGTGGGAAATCGATCGGGTGAAAAAGTACCCACCCGGCATTCGCTCTGCCGCGACCTAGAGAGAGAGAGAGCGCGGCAACGGCTGTAGCTCTCGAGGTGTGCCTAGCGTCTGAGGGCTTACCGCGGCAATGGAACGTGCGGCAAGGTTTAGGGGCATGAATTCCCCCTCGGAGTTGTTGCTCTAGGCCAGAACGACGGGGTGTTTATAAAGTTAACTCTGGAGTTTATCACATCGTTTCTCTAGTGGTGATATCGCGCACTCACTCACTCACTCACTCACTCACTCACTCACTCACTCACTCACTCACTCACTCACTCACTCACTCACTCACTCACTCACTCACTCACTCACTCACTCACTCACTCACTCACTCACTCACTCACTCACTCACTCACTCACTCACTCACTCACTCACTCACTCACTCACTCACTCACTCACTCACTCACTCACTCACTCACTCACTCACTCACTCACTCACTCACTGATTGATTCTTGACCTGTTGTCTACTACATGCGTCTCCGCTATAATGGTTTTTTTCTTTCCCTTTGTTCGAAAGTTGAAAGGCACACGTAAATCGAGCCCTTAGGGACAGTGCTAAAAACAGCCGTGTGGGACCGCGCAGTGGCCCAGGGACCCAGCTGGGCCTAAAACTCACTTGCTCAATGAAGTTTTTCTGTCTGTCTGTCTGTCTGTCTTTCTGTCTAAAAACAGACTGTTGTTGTGGGAAAAGATGAACCCATTTACAGGTTCGCGAAGAACTCGATAAAAAGAACACGAGTGGCCAGTTTGCGTTAAGTTCCAGTTTCCACGAATTTAGAGAATCGCAAGCGGGGGAAAAAAAAAGAAAGAACGCTTCTCGTCGTCAGTTCGTTGCACGTTCCGGGAACATGCTCCCATTCCCGATGCAAAGTACTGCTGGCTGCAGGTAAACGCTGTTTTGCTAGAACTCACGGAAGGAACCATTTACATATTAAAGAACCGCGCGGTAGCGCTCGAGCTAGAAAAGCTGGCGATGTACCGAGCCCCATTCCTGGCATGCTTTGCGAGTATCAGCCTTCGCACGGCGTCGCTGTAGCCGCCGCCGAGTTGACGTGCGGGGTGTATGCGCGGCCACCGCGATGGGGGGTGGCCCATTCCTTCCGACGCCGTGTACTTTCGTGCTCTCGCTCGGGCAAGTTTGATTGTGCCTGCGCGGGACTCTCTCGGGGCACTTAGCGACGCTCGCTGGGGCGCGTTTGCGGCGCTGTTACTGTGCTCCATTAATGGGGAACAAGAGGGAAAAGGAGTGAAAAAAAAAAGAAGGCGCTCTTCGCACCGCAGGCTCAGCGGGCCAGCCTTCTTTCCTCAACAGTCCCGAGAAACACGAGTCCCCGGCTCCGTTGCAGTAGTGGTTGTACGAGTGTCTCGGCTTACTTCCGTATCGCCCACCCATTTTCCCGACTGCGGCGCGAAAAGCACATAATTATGCGCGCCGCTCATAAATGCCACCGCCGCTAGTCTGAGCTCGCCTCAGCCGCCGCTGCGGTTGGAGGAGGAAAGCCGAGTCGGAGGCGGCGCGAGGGCGCTGTAGGTGAAGGCGGCGGTGGAAAGTGGTTTTTGCGTGTCTTGGGAGGAGAACGTACTCGCGCGTATTTTTTTTTTTGTTTCACTGGTTAGAGTTCCGGAATGAACCGGAAGCGTTTCGCTATCGTGTTGATTGTCCTGGGTGTATAATAGTTCGTCCCAGAGCCTGTTTGCATTTCTGAGCTCGCCGAGCGAGCAGTTTGTGAGAACCGCAACGGGTCTGCAAACTAACTCATTTCGTTGCGAGTTGCGTGATCACGTGTTCTTTTTCTTTGTGCAGTTGACAAGCGTGTGGAGAAAGGAAGAGAAAGAAGTAAGTGAAACGCAAGAGCTTTAAGAAAATGGATGATGAGACTGTCTTTGTTTCTCTAACATAGCAAACCATTAGGTTTCGTTGTGCTAAATTAGGTATTCTTTTTTTAATCTTTTATTTATTTTATTCACTTTATTTTCTGAGGTCATCGCACGCAGTTCTGCTGCTGCCAAGTTCATCACTGTAGTAGGCAGTGTCTATATGAAAACTCTGAGGCAGTGTATAGCGTGGTGCAAAGTAAAGCGCGAAAAATGCCATTTGCACAGAGAGGAGAGTATTTTGAAGATGACGAATTTTTATGGTGCAAGGGCAACTTTGGCCAAAGAGCGCCATGACACTAGGTAGTTTTCATTGCGCAAGATGGGGTCAAAGACCCATTTCCCAAGCATTTCACCCTGAAGAAGCCCAGCCCCACGCAGGGGAAAACTTGTACCCATTGTATCACCGGTGGGTACTCGGCGGCGTTGGAGATCGAACCCCGCACCTTCCGCATGCGGTGCGGATGCTCAAGCCACTAGGCCACCGCGGCGGTTAGGAGTAGGTTTTGCACCAAACGGGTGCTTTATTTAGTTCGGAAAGACGGACGTATAATGCATAAAATGAGCATTTTGAAGATGTGATATTAGATTCTGCTTCATAATGCGTTTTATTTTTATCTCGCAGTGTATCAGAACGAACAAATGAAGGAGCCCGACAGTCATCGAAACGTTAAAGTAATTACACTCTCAATTTCTCATTAATCAACGCCACTAAAAAAGAAGGAAAAAATGTTTGCGATGGCCTCGGTTCTGGCAATCAATGCCATATAGGTAGCATAAGAAAGTTCTCACACAGCGTCCGCTCTCGCCGTACTATCACGTTCCGAGCCACCGTGGTGGCTCAGTGGTTAAGGCGTTCGGCTGCTGGCCCGAAAGACACAGGTTCGATCCCGGCCGCGGCGGTCGAATTTCGATGGAGGCGAAATTCTAGAGGGCCGTGTTTTGTGCGATGCCAGTCACATTAAAGAACCCTAGGTGGTCGAAACTTCCTGTGCCCTTCACTACGGCCTACCTCATAGCCTAAGTCGCGTTGGGACGTTAAACCCCTTAAAATCAAATCTATCACGTTCCACGTGACACTTGCGGTAATAGAGGACATACTACGTCTGCCTCTATTGAGGAGAGTGGCGCAGGGGAACATTCTCAAGGTCAGGTTACACACAAAATAAATACCTCTGAAAGCAGAATATTCGGCAGGCGCCGCCATAGCTCAGTTGGTAGAGCACCCTACGCGAAATTCGGAGATCTTGGGTAGGGATCTTGGGAGATCTTGCGCGTTCGGCTCACAACGACGGACTTCCAGTAAGAATCCCAATATCAAGACCTGACGCAGCGTGTGGGCTTCGCCCTTTGGCGCTGGAGCTCACACTTTTAGCGTGGAACACGGGAGATTTTTGCAAACTCCGCCTCAAGGCACTGTACCCTGGACTGCGCCTTCGTCTTCCACGTAACTTAGCACGTCGCGACGCAACATTGTTATGCTGTTTATGGATCGGCGTTGCTTTTACCAACCACTATGCTTTCCGGATGGGGATGGCCGACAGTCCTGCCTGTGAAAGCTGCGGTTGTGAGGAGACCATCGCTCATCTTCTCTGTGAGTGCCCTGCATTTGCGAGTGGAAGACATACACTGTGTTGTGCCCTGGACCGCCTCGATCCTCTCCCATTAACAGAGCAAAAGATCCTCGGTCCGTGGCCACAGCAGTCGACTGCCCTCAAGGCATACAAGGCACTCTTTGCCTACTTGAGAGGGACTGGATTGAGTGACAAATTGTGACAGCGTTGTGCGTGCGTGTGTGTTATGCCCTTTTCCCCTTCTCTCTTCCTTCTTTTAGCCCCCTAATTCCTCTTCCCCAGTGCAGGGTAGCCATCCGGAACCCCTTTCTGGTTAACATCCCTGTCTTTCCCTCCTCCTCTTTATCTATCTATCGATTTGGGTAGGGATCCTACCGGCGGCGAGCGGTTGTTTTTATTCTACTTTCTAATGAATTACCTCTCAGCCACAAAGTAATTTCTTGTTGATGAACAACCACAGTAAAAAAAGGAAAAAAATATAGAAACATTCCCCTATGTTTTTCTTGGCTTCGATGACTATTGGCCTCCTTCATTTGTATGTCGTACTGAAACGAGGCTGTCCCATAGATATTATATTTAGGCTTGTAGACCCCTAGCCGTAAGATTGGCTGACTTGACGATGCTAAGATTGTGACACACTGGACTGCGGCGTATAGGTGACGCTTGATTCGCGTCGCACGGGGCGCGTGACTTGTGAGCGTGCCGTCGCTTTGTCGCTGGCTACCCTTGCGGAAAGCATGATTTATCAGAAGGTGCACTGGAAAGAAAAACTTCGTCAACGTCGCCGAAGTCGCACGCCTGTGAAACGGAGTCACAGCTGTCAACGGCGAGAGGATCTTTATTTTGCTAGCTTGCGATTTCGAGAGGATGAGAGAACATTGCCAGCAGGAGGAAATGCGAGCCTTTGAAGAAGTCAGCGGCTTCAAGAGGCAGGTAAACGAAGATGGTGCGACGCAGTAATGTTCCACTCCGGGAGTTTTCTCTTATCGAGGGAATTTTAGGAGTAAAGTATTGCGAAATGGGATCTTCAAGGGTGTTCAGGGAATTTTAAAGAAGCTTACACACCTGATTTTCGTTGCATGTTTTCTTCCTTTTAATTATGCGCAAGATATTAGTATATACAGATCCCTACGTGTTATTCGACTACGGCAACTAAATAATTATTAACGTAATTTCTTCTCCCACCTGCCTTGGTTTAAGTTTCAGCAGCCGAGCGATGCCTACGACATTAAAGGTCGGTATAGGTCACGTGAGCGATAAAAAAAAACTGATATACTCGGTGCTTCGTAGTTTGAATTCACTGCACAACTCGAGAGAGCCTGCCTCAAGAGCCGGAAGCGCAACGACTGAAGAAGCAGGGGCTTTATTCCAGTTTTCTTCAGGACTTACAGATCTTACAGCGACTTTTTATTAATGTCCCTATAATCACGGCTATCGCCATAATGTGCCAAGCTGGTCCCACTGAAAGAAGGAGATCTTTTGAAATGTGAGCAAAATTGCATTTCGGTTCTGATCCAGCAGCAGCAGCATTAGCCGAGCAAATGGCCTGAACTGGCACTTCATCTCAGTCACGGGAGCTCCTTGATTTATTTTACTTTTCTTGACAACTACTGTAACATCTAATACTTTAACCCTACCATAGTTTTAGCAGCAGCAGCGTTAACAGAGCTGATGCCGTTTTGTTATGTCTGTGGTATTCTAAAGTATGTGTGTGTCCTAGTTTTGTGCCGCCCCAAATGCGCGGCATGTTTCGGTGAAGAAGTCACTGACATCAAAAACATCAACAAAGTTTAACTTAGTGCACCGTGAGAAAATGAGCTAAGATGAAAAGGGCGCCTGAAGCACATGGTCGTCAATCTGAACACTGTTCATGAACTTTAACCAAGGTATGAGAAAAATGTGGTATCACGTGACACGACACTGAAGAGGCTTGCATGCCCCTTAACGCTTACCTTCTTCAACGCAGCAATCCCGATGTTATGAAGAATGAGGTCGCAATGTCATTATTGCTGTCATCACACGTGCAGTAGAGTTTTGGGGAGCAATAGCATAATGCATAATTATTTTCACATCACTCTTGTTTGCAATGTAATTAGCGGAACCACGGATCTCTTTTTAGACATGAATATACCGTGACCTTTATACGTGTGCTTGTCGAACACATATTTACGATGAAAACTGTCCACAAGCTTGGTAGAAGGAACCGAGGAGAACTGGCGGATTAGTAAAGTGGCTATCAAGGATAGTAACGTCCTTTCATTATAGGGACTGAGCTTCTTTGGTTCATTCTGGTGTACAGAAAGCATTGGTAACGGAAAATGTTACCAGTGCCAGTGCATGTAATATTTGTAAAACACTGCTTCCAAATTTTTGCCTGGTTGAACACATAGACGGTGCGCTGCCATGGCATCTAAAAATAAAAGTAAAACTTGGTCCCGATAAAATTTTCTCGTTAGTTTTAACGTCTTTTTTAGAACCAAGCAATACATAATGTCTTTTTCTTAGCACAACTTTTCACTTGCTAAAAATTTCTACACAGTGTGGTGCAAGTTCTCGCTACCCTGACCATAGCTTCTCTCTTATTTAAAGAAAAAAAAGCGAGCGGAAACTAAAAAATAAAAAACAGACTCCCCCGAAGGGATATTGAACTAATACATGAAGAAAACATCAGTAAGGGCGATCGGGAAACAAAAATAAAACGCATCAAAACATGCTTTGGAGGGAAAAACTATTCTCTGAAAGTTGCTGCCTCCTGTAAAACGGAATAACTCTAAAGTGTCTTTATCCCTGTATATTCGGGCTCACTATTTTTTTTCAGGATTGTTTGCCATTGTCGTTGAGTTAGACATTCGCGTCACGTAGTTGCTTAAAATCGTTCCTCTTTGTTTTGTCGACTTTTTAAATCAACGACGCAGACCCCGTTCTTCCAACTCCAAAACACCCTGTTTGTTCCGTTCTTTTCCAGGCTCGAACCACCCCGCAGCTTTCTAACTTTTTGCATGCTTAGCATAATAGATGGCATTATTCAACCCTTTACTGCGCCTCTTTCCATTCCTATGCTTCCTTTCATTATTTGAAAGGACAGCAGGAAAAGTTTGTGATCTTTTAAATTTTAGGCATTTACTTTATTTACTGAGACCTTTTGTTCGCTTTCATTTCTTCAGTCGCATTTCGTTGGATGGCTTCGCAAGCATCTAATCGCGGGCTTCCTTATCATTCAGTATTCCAAAGTGCTCATCATTTCGTTAAATTGTTCGGACATGACTTGCCTGTAAATGGCATGCAGGGCGAGAGATAGGGGCAAAACAAAAATGCGCGAAGCCTTTAGCACGTTCCCGATTTGCATTGCGTTGTGCACTTTTTTGTTTTTTTTGTACTGAACGCGAGCAATTTCCTCTTGTGTTCTTTTCTTGTTCAAAACTGTGCAGCTTTGCATTTCCCCCTGTCTTCTCTTTTGCCATCTGGGCACGTCCAAGTTTCTTTAGTAGAAAACTGTACGCGGTAACTTTCAAGGCCGAAAGATTTTTTTTTCCCTGCTACTTCTATTCGGAAGACAGGAAGAAAAGTGTAACGATGCAATAATGCAACTAAATAGAGAGTCTGCGAGAACTAAAAGCACATAGGTGGCTTAAGGAGCCTGGGACTTTGGGAGCCAGTATGTTGGATTTAGCTTGCGAAAAGCATGTGACTTTGCGCTGTGTCGTAATGCATTCCCGTCAGGCAGCTAGCACTGGTGCCTGCCTTGAATCATATCTACTCAGAGTTGTCTCAGTCAAAAAAAAAGCACTTAATTTAAAGAAACCAGGCGCGGACTTGTGAGGTCTTTAATCGTTTTATGCTAGCTTTTTGCTCAGTCTCAGTGACTTTCCTTTATTCTGATTTCCCTTCCGTTTTTTTTTCAATTTTTTTTCTTTAAGGATACTGTAGTCCTCAAATGAGGACCATTACAGGAGAGGAATTTAAAAATATATATATGAAAAGAATTTCAGACATCCACAATAAAGCATCACAAAACATGGTCAAAGCATCAACACGGATACAGCAACGACTGACAAAAAACATGGGTGAAAGCACTAATGGGGATAAAAGAAAGTCTTACTTCTTTGGTTGCCCATAATACAAATAAAGAAAAAACAATCAAGATTTTGTGGTGCTACAGCGCAATTCCACAAATTCACACAAGAAGTTAAAAAAGAGTTTTGGAAGCCATCTAGACGGTCATTAAAAGGGTGTATTATCGCAATGTGGTTCAAAGGTGTACGAAGTTTGAGCAGGGTGAATACATGTTTCTTTGTTAATTTTAATTTCTTGCCTAGTCATCCGAAAAAACAATTTGTCGTTTATCTCGTCGTGTTTCTAACTGTTCCAGATCACGAAATTTCACCATATCTGATTTTTAGGTGCGTGCTGCATTTTTTTTCTCAAATAGCGCAGTTTTCGATACGCTTTAGAACAGCCTTGGTTCAGAGCTGGTTTAGATGATGTCACAGCCTTCCTGTACGTGGACAGCCGTTTACTGCGCACCTGATCTAAAAATACGGCGCAGTAAATAGGGAGTGCAACCTTTGTTTCGGTGTTTATCGCTTTTTTGTGTGCGCAAGGAGTGTAGGGTGTCGACGGTGAGTTTTACATTTCGAAACACTCTTTCACTGTGCTTAGATTTCAGCAGTGAAAACTTAGCTGCAGTTCAAAATATTCGCAACGAAACTCTTGGCTTTCATACTGGCGACCTTAGAAAAGATACCTCGATGGCCGGGGTCTTAAAAGGGCGAAGACCACCGAAAAAGGAATGGTTTCGGACAGAGTAGGCGTGAACGGCAACTTATCTGTGCTGCATGCCTACGTGAGTGGAGAGTTCAAAACGCGAAGCCTGCTTTCGAATGTGGCCGATGCGTACAGGTCAGACGTGCAGCGTGAAATAAGTCTGGTCAGAGTTTTCGTGATATTCATTTTCTTTTTGTTTTTGCATTTAGATCGGGTAGGATACGAGTGGTGAGACTTCACTATGCATATCTTGGCAACAGTGTGTCAGATAAGAGAGTGGTTTATGCGCACTGATGTGTTCCAAAATTCCGGAGGGGCATGAAAACCGGTAAAGAAGCCTCCGCCTTCTCCCGGTCGTTGAGAACGTGCGTAGGCAGCATGAACGTCCTGGTGGGGCTGTGGCGTGCTTAGAGTGAGTTTTATCGACTATTCATACTTGGTGGCGCTAGAGAATGGGTGACGCCTTTTTCTTTTTCAACAGCTTACCTTATCCAGTAGCTGACGCACGTCCGCCACTATATTGTTCGCTTATTTGGAGCCATCGACTGCGCATATTGTAGTTCCACAGAACGCAAAGTTGGAATTTTTCCGCAAATAATAACGCTGACACAATTGACGCTTCAAGTAGAGAAAATTCTACTGGTTCTCACCGCTACGCTGTTAATCGGGTCTATAAGATACGTAAATTATTACGATGTGTCCGAACATACCATTGTCTGGCGAGTAATTATGCAAGTGGTAGCTAATCCTAAAATATTTTTATAATTTAGTTCGATCATCATGTTGAGTGCTTACCAGGTTTTCCAAGAGGGACTGAAGGCTGCTTACTTATGTCTGGGTGAGATAGTTTTCTGAGAAATTTCGGCACTTGCACTCTTTAATATGACGACCAGGGGTGGTGCGTTGCCTGGATACTGAAAAAAAAACAATCAAAACGTAAGGTATACTTAAAATTCGTTGCTTAGTTGTACCGTGTACTACTATAGGCTTGTACGGCTCCGCAAAAATGACCGTTATTTCGAAATGACCACACAAGCCACCAATTATATCTATACGCTGAGCTGGAACTTTTTAACTTGGTCCGCACGGAGAATGTGGTCGTATTAGGTGTTTCGCTGCAGAAGGAAAAAAAAAGAGGGAAGGATAAATGCAGATGCTAGATCGTCCCAGCAGAGTATGTCCCTTATTCTTTCGTATGCAGGCCGCGCGCAAAACAGTAAAAGCCTCCTCCATTATGGCGCCCACGGTTGGCATGCAAACGAAGGCCTGAAAGTTTAAGGAACCGTTTTTAGGGAAAACCCGAGGGAACATGCACGCCAGGAAAGCACGGATGGGGATAAGATGAAAAGGGAAAAAGGGCAAAAGTAAGGCTGGGAATTCGCCGGGAGTCACGGAGGAGGCTATGTCGTGCGCAGTAAAAGTCACTCGCGTATATAAAAAGGGCGGAATCCCTCTATCCGTTATTTATGGAGCCGTAAGGGGTGAGATTAACGGTTGCGTTATGCGCGTAAACTGGCGCTGCGCGCGCGCTCTGCACGCCAAGTTGACGCGGCCATGCGTGCCGCACGGAAACAGATGACGTGCGCGAATTTCCCGAACAGATGGAAACGGCGAGGTTGCACGCCGCCGCAACCACCACCGCGCGAAGCCAATCACGCGACTGCCGGATTTACCACGTTTCCCTCGCACTCTGTTCCCCTTCTCCCCAGCGCGTCCCCATTTCTCTTCCCTAACTTCCCGCGTTAAAAGCAACGCTGTGAATCCGTCCCTCTCCCTCGTTCTTTGTCTGCTTCCTCTCCCATTTCATCAAAGCCCTGCCCATGCATTCCAGCGAGCTTCCTTACACAAAGCCGTAGTCAGATCGGCGATGCGCGAAGCACTCCTTTAATTGGCTCTTTTATTATCGTGCGGACGTGATAAGTCCGCCATTAAAATTTCAGCCACGACAGATGGGCCTATCTGAGTAATCCCGCTCGTCGCCTCTCGCTCTCTTAGTCCAGTTTTTAGGTTTTTGATTTTGCTTTGCCGGTAATAATTCGTGCGGGGCGGTTCGCTGAGCTTCCTTTAAAGGCCGTCGTTGTTTCGCGCCTTCCTTTCGCGCTTGTCTTGGAAGAAGCCCGTCAGCGTATGCCGTCGCACAATTTCACCCTTCCTTCTGTCTCTCTCAGCCACGTGTCTTTTGAGACGCGGCGGTTTGTGTAATCCCAGCGCTTTTCCATCTCGGACGGAATATATTGTAGCTTTTCTGTCTCCCGTAAATCTTGACTTGCTGTTTAGTCTTATTTGTCCTCGTTTTTCACAAGTTGCAAACGTTCACATGTAATGACATTTGGTTTCAAGTCCAGGCAGTAAAGGAGACCGCCGCGCTTTTCCAGGTATCTGGATATTGTTCTATGTTTACAATGCTTATTCTTTGTTCTTACAGGCAGCACTTGAGAGCTTTCTAGAACAATGGCGTTATCAAAGACGGCTGGCTCTATGTACCACTGATCTGTAAGCGGAAATTTTATTCACTTTTTTAAGCTTTAGTCGTAAGTACTAAAATGTCTGCCGCGGATCTTTGCAGGGTAGGATAGAATGCGCACAAGTAAACAGGAGACAATAACGCAGGCAAGGAACAGAAAACAAATGAGATTAACGCAGCCGCAACCTTTAGGTGGATAAGTATAAAGACTAATTTCCTAAACAATATCGGAAACAAACATTTACAGTGATGTTTTTGAAACTTGATCATTAGTAGGAGATTTCATTCTTTACTATTTGTGGAAAGAATGAATGCTTAAAATGGTTGTTAACACGTGCTAAGCGGAGTTTTTCTGCGACTATGTCTCTGCCTAGTGGCTTAACCAGATGAAAAAGAAATGAGCGTTTTGAGATCTTTCTTAGATGACGATTACTTAGCTGAAAAAAAAAGAATTTTTCTCGCGATACGAGGTTGCTTTGCGTTAATGGAGGCGAGTTGTTTTAAGTTAAAGGTTCTGTCTCTGAAGTGCCTACAAAGCTATCATAAACGAAGCGAGCTGCTTTTCTTTGCAGCATTCTTGTCTTGTTGAAGACTTTTTAGTGAAAGGATTTAAAGTAACATGGGCACGCTCTAAAATTGGCAGAATAACTACTTTTTTGCGAGTAGGCGTACAGAAGGAGTAGAAAGCCTCAAAGACTTTCTCAGAAGGTCTCAGAAGCGCACATTAGTTGTGCGCTTAGTCCAAGTGAAGCCCTTAGCGACCCAGAGTCCGAGATACTTGTAGTGTGTTACTTATGAGAGGAGGAGGAAGAAAGGCAGGGAGGTTAACCAGACGAATAGCCGGTTTGCTACCCTGCACGGGGGGGAAAGGGGTGAGGGGAGAAAAAGATGAAGGAGAAAAGACAGTTGCAGGAAATCAAAGTCACTATGCAAAGTCAGAGCGTTCAGTAAACTCACAGCCTATCGTGCAGGCCACAATTCTTCAAAAAGCGGAGCAGTGCCTTGGGCGCCTTCACCGCCGACGGCCAACGCGGCCAGTGGCCGAGAATATTCGTTTCCGTCAGTGAGAGGAATACGTTATTAGCAGCGTCTGAAAACTTCAGTTTGTGCGTCTTTCGTGTAATGAACATAGGAATAGCTTTTAATCAGGTCATTTCTCCTGCCTATAGTTCTGAAATCGTCTCTACGGTTTCCAACTGAAGTGAGCAATTTCTGAAGTTTTGATATTGCTAATTCCATGCCTTTCACTGTCGTGATAAGGGATTCAGGCCGGATAACTGCCTCTGAATAACATAAATTCGCTGAGTTGAAGAGAAAGGCTGGTTTTCGATCTTGTTTCGCGATGCCCTCAGCCTCTCTATGGCTCAGCCCAGCTAGTAATTCCAAAAGCATTTATTTTTCTGTAGGGCCAGGACCTTCTTCAGTGTCGCCAGAAGACAGCAGATGTTTATATAATTCAATGGCACAATAAAGAAAGTTTTGAGCACTTAACAAAGCAAGTATTTGCAAAACTGGTAGTAGCCACTGGCATTTTTCGTTCAGGAATAATTTTCGTAGCCGAAAAGATGTCATCTACGACGATGATACTACCTTATTTGTTTCTTGCGAGTCGTCTAGCCATATATTGCAAGAACAGTCAACGAACTGCTATAAAAATTAGCAACATGGTCAGATAAAAATTTTATTTTGGCGACCTACGTCCAAGAATCTTGTTTTGTACTTCAAGAATTGGTAGCCTATCGACAAGAGTAGATGCAAGCATAAAGTACTTTGCGCAAAATACATATAGCTGTCCTGTTATGAGCACAGTATTCACATCACATCGAAAACGTGAGTGGTCGGTGTATTGCACTGCCTTAGAGACATTCTATTAACTGACAAAATTCTCACACCTACGAATTGCTTTAACGCACAAAAAATATAGAAAGATAATGTTAGTATTATTTCTGCACAAGTCTCATTAGGACCATTCACCTTGCATTCTGCTCATTACCACAAATCCTACTGGATGACGTCTACAGTGAGGAAAAGTATAGATGAACTACGGAAGAAAGAATACAAGAAAAAAAAAGATCAAGAAATGTCATAGCGGAGAGTACTGGAATCTCACAACCTTGGCCAATTCCCCCGCGCAGGTATGTGTCATGTTTAATGAGCCCAACAACAGCAGCAATACGCGAAAGCTTTTCCTTTCTGTCTCCATTCAAATGCGGCTCCCCTGGCCGGGACTTGGTCTTTCGACTTCGTGCGGTTTCCAAGTTGCTTACATCTTTTAGTCACCGCAGGCAGGTAAAAACATTTCTTTCTATACTTCCTTTACCGAATTTATACTATTTGTAATAATTAAATTGCAAACGTTTTCTTTCAGACTTCCTGCTTATAAACAAATAACTTTCACAAAAAAGCAAATTACCGAATATAAGAATGGATGCAGAAGAGCACCAGTCTTTTGTAAATTCAAGCGAGCAAACGCAGGAGGTAAAACCATGTGGACGAAGGAAGCCCGGTGCAGTAATGGCAGTCGTAAAGTGGTCGATGTTGCGTGTCGCCCCTAGGATGCACAGTCTCCCCGCCGCTAAAGGGTTGTCGTCGGAGGCCGCAATGAGCCGATGCTTCGAAGGGAAGAGCGTCATCAGTGCCGCCACCTAGCTGCGTCCGCATTTCTTGTTTTCCCAGTGTCCCACGCCGCTGAACCGCGTCCTAGCGCCCTGATACCCTCGTCCCAAAACCCCTCTTCCTTTTCAGGGGGTCACTCTACCTCTGAGCCAACAAGACGAAAGCAAAGCCAAGCCAACGAAAGAGCCTAAAGACCGCAGTTTAACGTCCTCCGGCTGTTTCTCTCTGCTCAAGCAGTCTCGCTTTGTTCGCATCGTAAGCTGCGCCCCGCGCTGTCTTGTTTGTTTGGAGCCGCCCGGCGGCTCCGTTCTCCCTCATACTTTGTTTTGCGTGTGTTTGCGTTTGAAGCGATACGCAGTGAGGCGTCGTACTAGGTACGGCCCGAAAAACAGTAGCAAGAAGAAAGCAGTGCCGTCTAGGGTGATTCACTTGTAAAGGATCGCGGAATTAGCGGAAGGAAAAAGGATTGAAATCGTTTCCTCTCCCAGCTTTCTGAGCCCCCGTATAGGATAGCGAGCAGCAGGGAGCTAGTGCGGATTTATAGCGGCCTGTCGCGGGTGGCTTCGACATTAGCGCTGTTACGAGCCGCCTTTAAATAATGCTCCTCTATCACACCGTTCACGGCTTTGCGGGAAATGTGGCCGGGTGTCGTGCCTGTTTCGGTCTTCTTTTGATCTTTCCCGTACTTTCGCTTTAATCGCGCTTGCTTTACAAGGCTTGGCGGCTTCCAACAGGTCATGTAGCGCCAACGGTGAACTGTGATAATCTTAAGTAGTTTTATTTTCCCTGGCGCACTGCTCACTAATAAGATAGATATTGCGTGGCTAAAGTTAACGTGGTATATGAGGTACCCTCTGGGCGTTTACATGAGCTCGAGAACTTTGGGTTGAGTCGACCTGTCTTGTCGCGTAAACGCTAGAGAGCCGGGCTGAGTCGCTTCTATTGTATAGAATAGACTGATTCAGTACGACACTATTGGCGATGCAAGTGTAAGAGCTGTCGAATTAAATAGCGAAGTCAGCGGGAGAGGAGAGAAGTGGGAACCTGTTTTGTACTAGCTGGTGCCTTCGCGTTTCTGCAGCAGCGCACCGCCATCTTGGACGTCGCTTTTGCAGGCGCGCACTGCTCTATACGCGACGCTAGGCATCGTTGCGAGTCACGCGGCCTTAACTCGCTAATATGGACCCTATGTAAGCGCCAAGTAGCCGACGCCTGACTTGACCCGGTTCTGCCGGCACATGTAAATGTCGCTCCTATGGCGAAGCGTTGCATAGAATTTCAACCGTCTTGAGTTCGATGATGGGAATAGAAATCTTGGTACCGATATAATTCCGCGCTTAGCGTCCAAGAAATTCTGGCCACCATGGCCGAGCCGCAAACTTGGGCTTAGCAGCTCATCGGCTATTGTTAAGATACAGCTAACTGCAGCAGTTTCCTGAAATGGCTCTGCTAGCTGTGTGCCTCACACGAAAAACGTTATAGAGATAACGCAGTTTTTAGAAGTATTTAGAAGCACGAGGTATTTATCCAAGGATATTGTGCAGCGAAAGGATACGCTGTTGTATACGTCGGCAAGGAGTACGATGAGCCCATATAGGTGCTGTTTTCTGTGCACAGGGGAGTGGCCACACTTGGCTCTCAAGCCTCCAGATGGAGAAATTCCATTATGTTCATGCGCACAGGAGGACGCCACGATAATTTTTCTTATAAAACTGCCTTATCCACCGCTGTGACTCGTTACACTAAACGAGTCACAAATCGAAGCTGGTAAGTGACGATAACAAGAACTGGGAAATTCTTTCTCTCTATTCGCTGTCGCCAGAGCATCGTCTCCTTTAGAATTATGTATTCGTAATGGGTCGCTGTCCCATTGTAGCCCCGTGCTTTGAGCTGCAGGTGGCCGCCAAGAGATGACGCAAGCTACCTCCATTATCAAAACCTTCCAATGGCTTTATCATTATCTCTGGGAACGCGGATACACACAACAGACTAATTATAGTGTAGGGATCCAATCCTGTCGGGAGGTTGCTACAGCCTCTTTTCTTCATTCGCTACATATGCACTGTGGAACGCGGCAGTAACGCATTACTACTCCTCTCGAGCTCAACGCGTAAAAAAAGTACAAATAAAAGTGAATTGGAAGCGGAAATTTCAAAAGAATGGCGGAGAGCAAGCTGCGAGCGCCGGCGAAAATCGGAGGTGTTATATGGCAGTAATTCGACTAACGTAGTACATGAAAAGAGTGACAGACGTTAATCGACTTCGTTAATTCTCTGTTGGCGCGCACTCACGTGGGTTGCAAGCGCTCACCGCAAGGATCGTTAGTTACCGCCACTATTGGGAAAGAGAAAGAAGGGAAAAGTCAAGTCAGCACGGTTTCAACGTACACGACAGGCATAATTTTTTAGGAGGCAATAGTCAGGGCTTACTCCCACCTACGTTTCATATCGCAAGTTCTAGTTTTTCCTCCTATTGCGACGTTTACATCCTATTGGTGTCCCCAATGGTCTTTTTGGTCGCCAAGGAAAGTTATAAGATGAAAAAAATTGCGGAAAATATGTAGTAACGCTTAGAATCTGAACGTTGTAATCTCATACGGTGTGGAGATAGCTTCTCTCACCACGAAATGTGTGAGAATGTTTCGCAGGATAAACCTTCCTTACTGGCTAAACACAATTGTTGTCCAGGTGGAGCTCATTCGTAAGGAATGTATGAAACTAAGAATGAACCTTCTTGAGAACGTGTAGCCGGCGCTCACTTAGTCCGTCTTGGCCCAGGAGCAGTGGTCATGGTGAGCTGTAGGGTTCTGTGGGGGTGTTTTTTTCACAGGCAAAAAAGCACAGGCGATCATACGATATGGTGCGACCAATATGCGTTAGCAGAACTGGTTGAACATTTCTCTTCTATAATAATCAGGTTCCCGTTGCGTATTTCAATTCAACTTCCCGTCGGTTTTTCGTTCCACTGGTGCCCGGGCTTCTCTTGGGTACAGGTGTCTGGAGGATGGGAGTGGGTGGATGGTGTAGGTGGGAAAAGCATCTGCATTGTGAAGTTGGGTTAACTCGTGGATGGCTAGGAATTCTCGAGTACGGAGATGAGGGAAGGACAAAGTTGGGGGGGGGGGGGGGGATAGTGGGCGGAGGACTTCCGGAATCTGACGACAGCATCACGAAACACTAGACCTACAGGTTTTGCTAAAGTGAGGGTGGTAACGCTTACGCATTAAAAAAAAGTGAAGGTTTATGTGCATCACGGTTTAACGAAGAGGAGAGGAGAAGTGAAGGAATGAGGAACGATTTATCATGCAGGCACACTCATTCATTTGGCAACCCGATACAAAGGATGGTCTAAGAGGGAAATTAAGAGACATCACAGCGAATACTAGACTAAAATTGGAGGAGACACTTAAGCTTCGCCTTAAGTGTATGACGTGGCAGCGTAATGGCTTAATTCTACTTTTCATTCATAGATTCCCGGGAGTCTTCATACTCTTCCTGGTGCAGTGGTGCAGTGGTTAAGCGATGCGCCCCTGTCATGCGATGGCAGGTGCTGCTGCCAGTGGGGCTTGTACAACCTAGGCTGCTCTTCCCTAGCGATCAAGGATTAATTTGACTGCCACCTGCCATGGTGGGCAGGTTATGATGACGCCGCAAGGACACGTGACCTAGGTGGCCCACCTGCTTCCTAGGTTGCTCTCTGGAGACCACCTGCCAGAGCCGTTCCTGTGATTTCTCGCTCACAACGCCGACAACTCCGACGCCGGATTTTCTGCGCAATGGGGCCTTCAATGCCATCGCGTTAATACACCGTCTCACGGCTAGCTGAGAACGAGGTGAAAGCTATGAACGTGCGGCGACTCCTTTCGGATCTGAATGGTCGGCTCACGAGCAGCTCGAGGAAGCCCTTTCTTCGGTGCTGATAGCTTCCACTTCCCAGTGAGCCAATTGTGCATCGAAGCGTGGATGACTGTACGTCAAATGACATGCACCTGTTCTTTGGAGGCGTGGAACGATTCAACGAGAAGGAGAACCACAGTATTCCATAAAAAAAAATATGTTTTGTGTCTTAAGACAGTTTGTGCAAATAAACACCACAAATATCCAGCGTACTCTCTGTTGTGACGCATCTAAATACCTTCACGTTTTTACACCTTCCATGTAGCATCATTATGCGCCACCAGCGAGAGTCTTCACAAATGTAGCTGTTTCTTAGGTGCTCCCATGCAGAGGCTCGGTTGCTTGCGTGAAGGCCGCTGTTCACATTGGCTCCCAATGTGATAAGACAAACATATCAATGTTGCTTGAATATGGTAGCAGACAAAGGGTATGCCGCTCTCTCAAGCGGAGAACATATTTGGAGTCCGCAGGGAGGGGGTGGGGTATTCGACAGAATGCTTGGCTTTACACCACAGCACGTGCAATTCACTGCGGTCGTTCGCACTATATACGCTATTCACGTCTTGCAGTCGCTAAGCAGATCACGTAGGATCGAAGAGCACATTTTCTGTTCCTGTGAAGGACCGATTGTTATCTCGATGAACAGGCCAGTCATTCCATGGTCTCAAAGACCGCACTGCACGAAAATAAGTTTTATAAAATCCTATAAAACGAGTCTGCCGCGATGAGTTTAACGGCGAAATGACAGCATAGCCAAGATATAAAATGGTGTCGTGAGAAAATAAAAAGAAAGAGCGGAAGAGAAAGGCGTACCTCCAGAAGGACGCCGCCGAACTGAAACAAAAGGCACCGTTGGCGCACGAGCAAAGCGCACGCAAGAGCGGTGTGCGTTTATCTTTCCCCGCGCTTCGCGCCGCGTTGTCGTCGTCGGCGTTTCCCCCAGAGTGCCGTGAAGTCGAGTTTACCGTAGACGGCGCGCGACGCCGGAGAGCGCGCACGAGGTGGCGCGACGAGGGTCGCAAGCACGCCAGCATTTCTGGAGCGCTCCCGCGTTCCTCTTGCTTTTCCTTTTTCCCCCTTTCCGTCGCCCCCAGATGGGAGCTGATGGTTCCCGGATCGGCCGTGAATAATGGAGCCTCCCCTCGTCGCGTGCCTTCTTCACCGGGCGCATCCCCGTCTCTTTCCCCATTTCTCCACTTGCCCTTCCCAACGGGCTGCGGCGCCTCCTACGCTCTTCGTGTTGACGCCCTCTACCTTCCGCTCACATGTCCTCGCATCCCTATTTTTGGGGAAAGGTGAACGCTTCTTTGCTTTCCTTCCTACCCATCCCCTCTTTCCTCATTCTTCCCGAGTTTTTCGCATTTCCGGTTAGCGCTATGCTTCCTTCCTCTGCCCACCCTCCCTAACCGCTTCCCTTTCGTCCCCTATTTCCCGTTAAAAAAAAGAGGCGCGCAGTCGTCGTCGTCAAGCGCTCCTTGAATTCGCTTTGGCCGCCAACCTGCGCGTGCCTTGTTGGGAGGTGCTGCTCTGAATGCGAGCGCGTTCTATGCCTCGCTTGCTGTTGCTTCGCCTCCCGTACTCACCCTGATGAAAGCCGACCGTGTCTTTACTTTTCTTTCCCCCATAGGAGCGTTTTATGCATTGTTGTGCCGCTAAAACAAAGAACGCAGGCTGGGGAGCGTGAGGGCCTTCGGAATAAAGTAGTTTCCTCGCGACAAGAGTGGGAGCAGTCAGCGCGGAAATGGCGAGAAAGTGAAAGAAAGGCAGAGGAGCGGCTAGTGTGGGGCACCCGAAATAGGATAAAAAGGAGGGATGCGATGGAATGATCGATTCAGGTTTCAAAATGTTTGCCAGATAAAAGTCCCCTCCCGCTTTGCACAGGGGGGACAATTTGAGGATGCGTGAATGCCTTCGTTGAGGCCTCGCTTCTTAGGGCGCGTTATAAACACCTCTATTCCTATTTTTCAGCTCTATCGTCTCAGTGAATTGGAGGAGTTGGTTAATGTGCTTAAAATCAGTTGGTTCGTGCTGTATTTTCCGTAATGCATCATCGCCAGCATAGGTGTCGACAGTGCAGTGCCTTCAAAATACAAGTGTAAGCAAAAGAACTATAAGAGGGAGCTCAAAAGGTTCCTCCTAAAGAATAAGACACATTCCAATCAAGCGGCAGTAAAGCAAACTTTAGCACCCGTGCCCTATCACAAAGGCAATCACCGCTTGCATTTAACCAAGAAACTGTGCACATAATCAGTCTGCGGTGAAGTTATTTCGCTTGTAAACATAGCGCATTCCATGTCAGCAAATCCTGATTTAGCCTGAAAGAAGGTAGAGAAAGGTCATTAGGACGTTTTAAATAAGTGATCAATCAGACATTTACTGGCATCCGCGTACTCAGGAAACCCAAATGATTGACTGGTGCTGAGTAAAATGGAACAACTGTATATCTCTAGGTCATCGCTGTTTACTGTAGTGCATGGACATGCCATAGGATAGAAAAAAAATGCATACCCTCTCACCAATTTTTGAATTTCGTTTGGCACAAGGTAAAGTCAATGACGAAAGAGTTAATTGTGAAGAAGTTGCATGTTGGTTAATTTTGGAAGCAGCGGAAAAATATGCCTTTTTATACCTTGAGCATGCAAAAGTACAACAAACATAACAGCAGTACGCAGGCGATGGAAATGTATGCGCCAAATGCAAAACCTGCACTGGAGAATTGTATGGGTTTCATTAAGTTATTGTTAGATGTACCTACGTGGCAAGAAAAATGAGCAAAAAAACGAGTTGATTAAGTAAGCTTTTTTTTTTTAAGAAAATTTTTCTAAGGTTTAGTTGCTAACACATTCTACGGTTCCATGGTTGACAAAGGTTGGAAACATTTAAAACTCCGTGCTCTTTCTTCAAGAGGTGAAACGAACGGCAGCGTATACGTCGCAACGCTGTCGGTAGTGTTGAATCACCCAAAGATGAAAAAAAAAAACCTTTCTTGGAAACTTTACGTGACATGTCCCGGCACGCGAGGACAGGCGTGCATCTTATCGCAGTAAATATGTACCCTCATTTCGACCCTGTTTAATCTAAATCCGCCATTTATGTTCTTTTTGCCATTTTCTCGCTGGCTCTTTCGACCGTTTCTGCCGTTTTCATCGCTCCGAAGGTCATGTTTATTTCATTGCGGGTGCACCACGTTGATTTCGTTCTCATCTCTATCTCTCATTCAGTCAACTTCTCAATTTAAATTCAATCTCGCACCGCGGGGTCGTTCAGCGCCCGCGATACTTCTTTATTTTCTTTTCGCGTTGTGGATGTTTGCCATGTGGTGGTGCTTTGTGCACCGTGGTAAAGCTCACCTGTTGTGATTGTACTTTTGTGGGCACAGCAGCTGAATTTCATTCTATAATGCAATATATAGGCTTACGAAAACGATAAAAAAGACCACGACAGCACGTTACACGGAATTCGCGGGATAGGAAACACCCCTCCACTGCTTTCGATTTGCATATAATACCGAAGGAGCCAAGATATAATCGCGTGACCTCGGGGGGAGCTTGGATGCATTTTAACACTCGTCGTATTGCGAATGCACGAAGTTTTTCCCCTTATCGTTGGATTCCTGTGGCAGAATTTATTTCGCCTAGTTTGATATCACAATTAGACTCCTTTTCAATATGGTTTACTTCTTTAATTTCGATCCGGTGACAATAATAAAGGTATGAATTGGAGAATAGGAGGATGCCATGGGCGCTCCTATTGTGTAATCTATCGACCAAACTTCCCGTCGTGCAGTGGAAAAAAAGCTCATTGTTTGTGTTGTCTGTCTTAGAGTTTTGGTATTAAAGCTAAAGGATGCTTTTAGCTAGAGCGGCTTCCTGCTACTGCTTTGTTGTCAGTGACATAAGAAATAGCAAGCGAAAGAAAAAATGGGCTTAAAATGTTCGGGAAATGCAGAATTTTGTATCTCTGCGCAACCATGCTCACAATTAGCATAGATTGCTGCTTTAACTTCGTCCCTACAACTGCGCGGAGTTTTGCGGAAAAAAGTTTAGGTTTAAATCAGAGTACCCGCGTAATGCAAGAGCCCCAGAAAAGAAGCCTAGTACTGGGATGAAAAAATATGCTCTGGGCGAAAACAGAATAAAGAAAACAAGGAGAAAATAACGCGTTTATAGAGTGATGGAGCGTCCCGTCACAAATATCGAAATACACGCAGGGGCGGCGTTCGGGAATTTCCCGTGTAAGCCGTCAGAGCGGCGAAATGACGGCGCCTGCAGTATGGAGAGGAAGCGCAACGTTGGTGGCTTTACTACGACTGGGCGGGGACTGTCTGTCAACGGCGCCGACAGGTTGACATCTCGTTTACTTCCAGATATCTCACAAGACGAACCGCACAGGGTGCGAAATTTTCAAGTTCTTTCTGTTTTCATACTTGGCGCATGGGCAGAGCGGTGGTGGTGGTTATGGCGGCAATGATGGCAATGTCTATCAGGGAGGTGAAAATAGAGGAGTGCTGAAGGTGAGCGCGTCGAGAAAAGCAGGCTGGCGCCATCGAACTAGGAAAGCTCTTTTTTGATGTCTCCGCCTTCGCATTTCGAGCAATAAAACAGCATTTCGGCACGCTTATGAGGACTGGAGCGGCTGCTACTTGGACCAAAATCTCCGCTTCGTTCACTAAGTTCGTTCTGCAAAAAAAAAAAAATAATAAAACTTTTTGGCAGGCCAAAAATTAAGTGAAATCTTTCGGCGACTCGATGAATGACGTAAGTACACTTTTTCATGTGTGCAACCTGACTCGGAGAGCAAAGTAAAATGAACAGAATCGAACATTTTATTCAATTTCCTGTTGACGCCACAATCGGCTTTCCACAACTAACTGTATGGGATAGAATGCTTCAGAGGGCAACGGCGCGGTGCTTATTCGAGGGGAACATAGACCCCCTGAATAAATAACGGTGGAAGCAAATGTTTGTTCGGAGGATAAAAACTACGGAGACTTTTAAGGCACTGTAACAGTGCAATGCGATAACATTACCTGTCCCAGCTTCTGTTCTCACTGTAATATGCGTTTGCCCCAGTATCTTTGCAATTGTCGGCCTATCAACCACCAGATTCGGACTGGTAGCTCCAGTTCCGAAGCTCTTTTGGCCTGGTTTACACGTCGAAGTTAGTCATCCGGTTCCGAGCTGGTCAGCGCGGCCTTCCCATTGCGCAGGAGAGGGATTGAGAATCGAAGAGATTGCTGGAGTGTTGACGCATTCCCACGTGATGTAGACATGGGTAGGAACTGCAGTAGGGGCATGTGTGGCAGTGATATCTGCGGCCGTCTGGAGGCAAAATGAAAAAAATATACTGCTAAGCTACAAGAAAACTGCGAAAGATTTATCTGCAGCAGACTTTTGACGCATGACTCATCGCAAATAGAGCTACGTTTGTTGATGAGCATGTAGGGTTCGTCTCAGTCGCGATAATTGTGGATTTTAAATGTTGCGAAGAGATTAGGCAATTGAGTTTCGGGATTGAAATTTTGTTACTAAACATTACGCAAATTCACGGTTTCTGTATTAATGACCGGGCTTACGTGCATGATACATGCAACTCTGTCAAACGCGCATGCTTAAATCCGTTAATTTTGAAGCCCATTTGCTTTTTTAACTCATCCGTAGCCTCATTTATTCCACCATTATGGCTCCACGGATGGCTTGGAAGGCAGAAGAGCTCTGAAGTTATGAGTTTGCCTTGCAACTCGAAGACCAGTATCTAACGGTGCGATGGAACAGCGCACGCGGAAACCACCCGTTATTTGCCACATACATCTGAATCATCCTAAACGCAGAGTTACCAAGCTTTCAACGCCTAACACTTTATAGCATGGTAGTCGGGAATCAATTGTACAACTGCTCTTGCGGGAAAAGCGAAGTACTGCTAGCGATAAATCAAGGCTCTCGCGTTAAATCCAAAACAACGAACAACGTCATTCACGGTAGCCGATTTCAGCTCGCGCGTCATGCGTGACGCCCTGGGTTATAACTTTTCGGTGAGGTGTTGCTTGCCGCATAATCCTTCCCTTGCGAGACAACTGAACGATGTTTCTTTATTAACCACTAAATTTTCGTTAAGTCCTTTCCACGCCAGTGGCGACACGGTGCGGGGCGGGATCGGCATACTCCTTTCCAGCGGGTCTCGAGTTTGTCGTCACGAGGCGTTAATCAGTACATACGAGCGAGGCAGCCTCGAAATCCTGGTTGATGCAGCTCAGGAAACAAAGCTTCCGAACGAAGCAAGATAGAGAGAGAGAAAAGAAGGAGGGGAGACAGGGAGGGAGCGTTTCCCGCGTGTCGGGCTTCGCTCCATTACCGCATTCGCTGGATTGGCGGCGGCGGCGTCGCACACGACGGACTTCGTTAGCGATTGAGCGCCGCGGCTCATTGAATCCGCGCAAACCGACCGACGAAAATAAACGAGTCAATTTCTTCTTGGGTGCCTCTTCCTCCTCCTCCCGCACACCTTACTCTTAATTGTCTCATTCTCTTTTTTTTTACTCTAACACACGAACACTCCGGCACGTACACAGCAGTGGGGCGGATGAAAGGTTCTCAGGCTCTAACCTTGCAGATTATCCGCTGAATTCTTGGCTTTCGCTGCTGTTACTGTTTCTCTTTTTCACTGTTTCTCCAATGAGAGGAGACACGTGTCGAACATCGCGAGCAGCTGTGTGGAGAGCGCAACGCAAGTTGCGGAAGCCCTGGAACCCGGCGACCCCGCACGCGCTCGGGTGTAGCTTGTTTATGCCTGCGCGGGACAACCCCTTGGGGGTTTTGCGGGGCTGAAATTAAAGGGGGGCGGGGGGGTCCTGGTAAGGGGTGCGGGCGGCATTACGGGGAGTAGTACGAGGTTAGAATGGAGAGGTTAGGTGGGTGCACGTGGAGCATGGGAAAAGGAGAGTATTCGTGGGTACCACGTATGAACAACGCTCGGGGTCGAGCGTTGTAGGAAGAGCGCGTATAAAGAGATGAGATGCGCCGCTGCGCGTTGGCGGTGGCGTGGGGGAGAGTGTTCGTAGTCGGCGCTCTTCCCGTGCATGGCTGGTAAGCGCGGCGGCGGTAGCAGCAGCGCGGTCGAGGGCCCAGAGGTAATGGCCTGTGGCTCTTGTTTCGACGAGCAATAATTACGTCGTGAGTCATCGCTGGCCCCGCTGCTCTGCCAGCTCCGTGTGCGCGCTCACGAACGACGCGTATTGACGGCGACGCCCCGGCGATCACCCCCGCCGCTGCGGACATGCGCATGTGACCGGGCTGCGCCCTCTATCCCCGCCAGCAGAAGCGCCGATCCCTTCATTTGCGTTCCTTTCTTTCTTGTTTCGTTCTCGAGAGAGGACGTGTAGGTGGCAGAGCGGGTGACTAATGTAACTTTCTGCCGTAAGCGAACAGCCTCTTACGCCACCTCTGTTGTACCGGACGCAGTTTCCTGCGCTTTCGTGTTTAACAAGGAGCACAAATAAGTTTTGACTTCTATTTCGGGCTATTTCCAGGTTGCGCAACTGAAAACCCTACCGAAAGAATGTATTGGCTCTCAAACGCAGCTCACATTAAATACGCTTGGTTGCAGTGTGTAATACATCGCCGCGGACTACATATAAGTTAAGCGTAACATTCAGACAGTCCTGATGGCTACGGAACTACGTGCTCGATTTACGGTCAAGAGAATCAGCGCCAAGACGCGAGGTCAGAGTACTGTACCAGTAAGTGTCGGTACAGGGAGCGTTGCAGCTCGTTGAAGGGAGTCCCAGGTGGGGCTCTATCTAATCGCCGTCGTCCCCAGTAGGCATCTATTACAGTCATCGCGGCAGGAGAGAGGCCCTGTACTCGCTACCATTACGAGTACTAATGATCTCACTTGCCTTCCCGCATTCGATCCCAAACATGCGCTTTTCCTCTGTTCGCTTCTCAGCACTGGTTCTGACAATGCCCGGCAAACACCTTCGCGCACCCCGTCACGTTGCTGCATTTTCTCCCCCTCCTTATTTCTCTCTCCCTCTTTCTCACTGCTTCACGCCATGAAGCCATCAAATCCCCGGGCGCAGTTCATTAGAAGAGGGCCTCTGCCTTTCGGATTAATTTATGCCCCCGCGAGCCCCAGCGGGCGCTCTCGGCGTCACCTTTTGAACGCCCGCGTGTCGGAACGGCTGTGCGAATGCGCGAACGCCTCCCTCCCTTGGCGGCAGCGCGTAGAGTCCGGCGAATTGGCTTGTCGCGCCTTTCCTGTTCTCTGCGCCGTCCCCTCTCGTTTCTCCACACTGCACACCGAAGGTCTCTCCACTGCCAGAGCCGCTGCTGCCAATGCTATAGTGTTCACCTTCGGGTCCGTTTCGCAGCCCGGGGCAACAAACTGCTGTCGCGCTGGGCCGGCCCGGTCGGTCGGGTCAGCGACACGCTTGCGTGAGCACGTCGCGGGAAAAGGTTTCGGATTGAGCCGGCAACTCTTTTGCATATGCCAGGGACACGTGCGAGAACGCTGGCCATTGCGCGGTCATTCGTTACACGGGAAGTTGCCTCCCGGAGGGGCGGGAAAGTTACGATGCAGGGCCGCGTTTTCTTTCCTCTCGTATTCCCTGCGATGAGGGAATGAGGTGGGGTGGTCGGTTTTCTGGCGGATTATCCGGATGGCAAGCAGGAACTAGCGTCGAAACAGGTCAGGTTTCGTCTCGACTAACTCTGTTCTGTGTGCTTAGGACGTGTTTCTCTATTGCGTGGGATCAGTTATGCATGCCGTTCCGGAAGAAATTGCTAGCGGTGACACTGGCTCGGCTCGTTAGTAACTAGTAGTCTCCTCGGCGGCCCTCTCCGTGCGTAGGAAATGCGTAGGTCGTATTCCTGGTACTTTTCCGGCATTATACACTGCTGTGGGATTATTCGTTGCGTGAAGGATGGATAATCATGACGGGCAATATGATGACATCCGTACAGTGAGTGTCAACGAGAAAAATTGAAGCAACTCACGAAATGCACCTAATTAGGAGAAATTTTCTGGATACTGCTTGAAATTTTTAAATTAGTGTGTTTGTTTAAAGGCAAAGCGTACCATTAGAATGCCCAGACATTCTTGAAGAGCACGAAACTTCCTGGAAACAGGTAGGGATGTATGAATCGAATTGAAAGCGAATAGTGTAGCTTTGCTGCCGAATCGAGTAAGAATAATGTCGCTAATAACTGAATATAATGCGAATAGAATAGTGATTTAACCTAATCCAATACGAACCGTATTTGGTTCAAATGGTCGACTGAACATTTAGCGTAAGAACAAAAACAGCGATGTGGAAGCGGCGGTGCTGTGTAAAGGTGCTATAACTCATAGAGTGACAGCTATAGCTGCGAAGAGACCAGACAATGATCTCCAGGAGTGAGAGTGAAAAAAATACAACATTTATTTGCCGTGTCTGCTCCGGGTCGCCGTCTCAAGTCGGAGAGTGGGAGCACATATCGCCCAACACGTGCATGAGCGACATGGGCAACGAGCGGCGGCCGCAGTATTGGGCGGAATGCGGCAGAAAGAGCGGAGCGGCGCAGCTCTCCCGAAAATAGGGTATTTAGGTGGGTAGGAATCTGCGTTGTATGTAGCGTGTTGACTGTGCATCTTGTGGGCTGGCCCAGTTTGTGCGTGTGTTTCTAGGGCAGGCGCCGCATACCTGACGGGGTGGGGGGGGGAGAATATTTGAGTATGTGGGTGTTGTACAGATCAGATTGTAGAGAATTTGTTTGTGCTTGTGTAATGAAATAATATTCATGTAAGACGTGGAGAAGACGGACGAAGGATGCCGCGGTTGTGTCATAGCACTTTCAGTCTTTCTCTTCAGTGTTTTCGGTGCATAGCTCACGGAGGGACCGAAACAAAAAAATTAGTATATTAACTCTTTGAACGCCACGTGCTACGCATGCATAGGAAATTTAACTTTTATTACTACTGTTGACAATGAATGAACTAGCGCATCTCTGTAGATAAGAGGGCGCGAGCTTTGAGCCATATGACCTCAAGGAATGATCAGTGCGGCAGGGTTAGTCAAACGTGACTGAATTCTGCTGCATCACCTGATCTTTGGACGTCATGAATGAGCATTACGAACGCAGCCAAGCGACTAACCACGCCAACTGAACCTTCCAGCCCCCCCTCAATTAAATGCGGCAGCACGCTGCGAAGCGCATGAATGTGCGCTCATTTCGGTACACTCGTCGAATAAAACTACAGCGTTTCATCATGATAATTATTCAGAAGCTATTCGAATACATAAGAAAAGTATTCCAATGGTTTTGAATAATTTAAAACTGGCACATTTCATTCATTTAGCTAATTGAATAACTGAATATTTGATTCGCTATTCGAAAATTGCGACTATTAGCTGAGCCTCTAGAAACAGGAATTGATATGTCGGACAGCACCGACAAAACCATGGAGACGAGTTTTAACTTTTACCTGCCCCATCTTGTTCCACCGGCAAAGAAAGATGAAAATAAATGGTAATAACAGATGATGAGTAACAACGGCATGTCCCGTCGCTCACGTGACGGGCATGATTGGTCACGCGCCGTGGCTTCCGGCGGTCACGGACCGTGGGTTCGTCGCAGGAAGGCGGGGACAGCAAAGCACGGAGCCATGGGTGAGATTGAGGGCAGAAGGAAGGGGAGGATAGAAGGTTGAGGGAGGGAGGAATGCCGTACGTGGGCAACTTGGCAATGACCCGCGCGATTAATCGGATTACGCCGCGACCCCGCCAGGCGCCCAGGCGTGCGCAGTACGCGTTGTTTGGAAGCCCCGGAAGCGTCGTAGCGTGCAGTTGTCGTCACCGGGTCGTCTAGGTTGCGAAGTGTTGTGTACAACAAGCCTGCCGGGCGTTATCCGCGACGCGCATCTCAAGAGCAACGTTTCGTGCTCCTGCTCTCGCGGGTACGGTTGCAGCGGTGGTGTATCTCGCTCTGTGTGTACGTGCGGGCTCCCGGGAGTTTGGAACTCGCAACCTTTGTGTCGGCAGCTGCTGTGTAGGTCTAATCTTAATCGAATTAATGGCCATCGGGTCGGTCTGGGTTTGAATGGCGCACTCGCTAAGTTAATTTGAAAGCTGCGCTAAATTTCTTTGCTCCCGGTGGCGATTCGCGGCTTGACAATCATATGGTACTGAATTTTAACCCCAGACCCCCCCCCCCCCCCCCCCTAAAAATAAAAGCAAGACTACTTATTTGAGCGCCTAGCGGCGTCTACTCTACTGGTCTGGCGTCACGTTTGTCCTTCTCGGGAGAGAATGGACAGTCGAAGCTTTTCATGGTACTGCAATTCGAGGCAGCGTTTTGTTCGTCATATGGAGACGGAAACAAATTTACTGAGGCTGGCTGCAAGCTTATGGAATCAAATCATTAATGTTTCAAACTTTCCATTTGCCGGTTGGTAAGACAATGTGGTTAGTTTCATTTGCAAGTATACTTTTGAAAGGCAATATTTTAATCTACCCAGCCGATTGTTTTCATGCTTTGCCTTATTAATAAAGCAACTCCGCGAATTTACATCGTATTGGATTTCCTTCGCTTTGTATTCTCATGTTCGGGCATTTTCTTTGTATCGGCTTTAGAAAACTTTGCTATTGACTCTAGGAACGAGAAGCGTTAATTTTTTTTAGTGCCGATGTAAAAACATTTGCATCTTGCATTCTCTAGCACGGAGCAGAATAAAAGAGAAAAGAAAAAGGTACAACAGTTACCTGAAATGCACATGTCTGACAGTACTTGAATTTTTTGTAGCCACAAATTCAGCTCATACCTCTTGGCCAGGCCTTCCGCAGTGGCTGGCTGTTATTTGGAGCTTCCGAGAAGTTTGCAAAAAAGTATGGTCTTCTGTTACATTATCCTAACCTATTGAATGAATTCACTGCCGCTGCCCATCTCAACACTTCGTTTCACCTCACAGGGCATTTACCTGCATTAAAGTAATCGCTGCAGAGATGCCTGTTGTAAAGATACTTCTGTCGCTTCTATCTACCGCGGTAGCCCCGTGGGTATGACATCCTTCTAATGAGCTAGCTCCAGGTTGCGGGCTCAATGCCAGCGGCGGGGCCTGCACATCTAAATGAAGGCAATATGCGACAACGTCCGTCTACTGGGATTTCGGTGCACGTGTGGAAGCCTCAGGCGACTAAAATTACTTGGGAGCCTTTTTCTACGGCTTGACTCGTGGCTCACACCGCAGGGCCGGCATAATGCACCGGTTTTTTTCCTGTACTATTTCATTAGGACTTTTTTTGCCCTTCATCTCTGGCTCACGTGACGTCACGCACCCAGTATCAATGGGATCTTCTGCCAGCTTAGCCGGTGGACTTTGTGTACCGAAGAAAATCGACAAATCATTATTATTTTTTCCTGCCCTACTTTTGGCTTCGGCACTTTAAAAAAAAAACCCGAAATATTTCCGCGTTCCCTTTTACTTTTCATAAATTCTAAGCTTTCGAAGCACTCATGTGCTTCATACAATGCACCGTAGCGTACGAAGACCCGCACGTGCTGCGGGTACCTGGAAGAACGGTGTAGGAAGCTCGGCAGCCGCAGAAAACATCACCACCGGATACGTCGGTCTCACGTCGAGGACGGCCCGGGAAGAGTGGTCGGCTCCTGTTTCGGTCATTGAGTTTGAAAGGCCGCCTTTCTTGAGACATGGCTCGGCGAACGAGTGTGGACGCGAGCCTCTCTCTGGACGAAAACGCGGCGCTTCCGTTTCCGGAAGGACCCAAAGAGAGAGTGCTCTGGCCACGACAAGTGCGTTCAGGGCGCAGCCACTCGGGGCCCACTCGGGAGCGGCGCCAAGTGATACCCCCGGCTGCTGCGTCAGCTACTCACCACTGTCCTCGCAAGTGCTCCTTTTCTCGCGAAAACGATCCTAGACGACTCCCTATTGCTTCACGACGGCAGCGTGCGCGCGAAGGCCACGCCTCGAGTTCAGGTTTCTCCTTTTTTTGTTGTTTCGCTTTAGTCTATTCACGTCAATAGGTACACGTTTTAGATGATTCCCAATGTTTTACGCGTCTCTGACTCTCTCTCTCGATCTCTTTACTTTTTTGCAGTATTTTTCTTTTTGAGAAAGTTTTATGTACATCTTTATTGCGTTAACTTGCGCTTAGCGCTTTTATCTTTGTCATATTCTTTTTTGTAAAGCCATCTCTTATAGACATAAACTTTCTTTTCGTGGGTACTTTCATACCCGAAGCGGCGTTTGTGCCAAGACCATACACTTTCTCTTCGCGCCTCTTATGCCCATAGGTTACAGGTGTTAAGGCACGAACCTCAAATTGTCACTCGACGTTGTTCTCAGCGAGAGGTGTTTTCATCTCGAAGGGTCTGCTACAATGGGGTTGCGGTAGACGTTTACTCGGACGTTCATTTATTTACATCGTGTTCTTCCCTGGCCCTGCTCAGAAAATACGCGACGCCGATGACAGCCGTCTTGCCCCGGTTCTTCCGAAGAGCCCGGCGCAGTCGGGCACGGGCGACTGCAATGGACAAACCAAGAAGACACGGTGCATTGTTGGCGTGTCTTGCCCCGAGGGCTGGGTCTGAGCGAGTGACCAGAGTAGGCTGGCGCTGTTATGGTGCTTGGGGAGAGTTTCTGGCCTGAATAGGAAGTGTCCACTCATCGGACAGCGTGGCAGGGACATGCACGACATGATGGGTTGGACTCGAGTCGGCGGTACTCGCTTGGTATGCGGACGTCAGCGCAGTTCATTCAGCATCATGAAGTGGCCAGGCCTGAGAAATATAAACATGCGGCAAGCCATCGTAGAGAAAAAAAGGCCGTGAAATTATGAAACACAACAAAAGAGTCCCAGAGTCCCATTTGTTATGGAGGCCAAATGTCAATTGAACTGACACAACGAAAAAAAAGATACGCAACTCGACAGTAAACAACTTTTCAATTTATGCTTTAGGCCTGACTTAGAGCAGGAGCTCGCTGTGGCGTTCGTTTGCAGAAGAAGACGCGACTTTGTCTCCTGGATACTCGTACTGAATATTTATAAATATATTCTTGTGAACTGCAGAGATGTTTCTTTTTCCAATAGGAGTCGATTAATAGCTTTCTGTTTTTCTTCTCGCAGCGCACATTACAGGAACAGGAAGCTTGCCGTATAGTTTTGTACTCAAGGTTTTGTTATCCCCGCGTATCGCGCATTTGTCTATAGGATGCAACTAGAGAGCGCGCGCACGTGCACATGAACATGCACTGAAATGCACACACAGGGACACACAGACACGCTCATCAAGGTTTCGATAAATATAAATGCTTCCTTTTATTCAACGAACAGCAGCTATAGCCGTGCAAAATCACGGCAACAAAATTCAAGGTTTTAAAGACCGTGCGCTCTCTTTAACACTAGACTAGAGTGTGGTGGAAAAACTGTCTTGCCGTGGGTCACAGCTTCCAACAATAAAAACAACAGCGGTAAGTTCTACTGAAGAAAGTGTCTGCTCCGGGATCATTTTTTTAGAAAAGTGACGCTCCCGTTCTTATGTCAAATGAGCATGTCTCGCCGCTTTATAATAAAACTTAGTTTCTAAAAAAATAGCGAGAATCATTTCTTTTTGCTTATTTGGGGCTATGCCATGAGTAAAAAACACTGCCTCGCATTTTTATAAAACGATTGCCAGACGAGCCTTTTTTATGATACAGCTGTTTCAAGTCCGCATGGGCGGCATACACAGGTTGTAAATAATAAAATTCTTTCAGAAGGATTCTGTTGCGTTTATATTAAGTTGCTCTAAGGATAAGGTAAGCACCAGAGCCAGGTGCCGTGCACTTAAAACTGTAATAGAGAAAGAGAAATAAAACCTTGGAAAACAAAGCAACGTCTAGAGGAAAGCAGAATACGCTGTTGTACTTCCTGGTGGCAGCAGCTGACTTGAGCGTTAAATTGTGGGCATAAGGCCTGCAAGATGCATCCAAGAAACACTGCTCCAGCTGAAGTGGTTACCGGCGACTGATGTTAGAATAAACCGGATGTCGTAAATTTCGCGCTCTGCACTTTCGGCAAGTTTCGAAGCGAACTGAAAACAAACAAATTAAGCGCACTTTAGGTATACCCTTGGAGCTGCAGTCGGATAAAGCGATGATAAAGAAGCCTCATCAAGTGGACAGGCCTCGAGCTGCCATTGTACTGAGCTGTTCAGAGGATAGACGCCATCTCTGGAGATGAATTAAATTGGCGTCCAAAAGGACACTTTGGAAAAACTTAATTTGGCTTGTACAGACAAATCAGCGATTTTTGCCGACAATTCGAGCAGTTTAACTGAAAATGGAACTAATAAATGCAAGAAATTTGCCAGAAATAAAATACACGTGGCACCATCACCGACCGATCTCGCACGGAAATTGTGGTACGCCAAATAGTTTCTACGTGGATCTCAGAGGCTAGACTGCACAGCCATTCAATTGAAATGTGCATCATGGAGTCTTTTACGTTCTTGACTTCACAAGTTCGAGTCGTGGGGCTGGATAGTTTCTAATACAAATTTTTCAGGAATAAATGTCCTTTTTCTTATTCCGCATGATCATTAACATACACAGAAAGAAACACATAATCAATTTTTGCTAAGAAAAAAAAATAGATGTGGCTGTTGTCAGTGCTTGTTTAAGGTCAATTGTTTAAGGTCAATTAAAGGGAAAAATTAGGAAACAAGCTTGATAAAAGGAAGGAGCTGAGAGCACTGGGGGGAAGGGGGGAGGAGGAGAGCTGCCGTTTAGTTTAAAGCTTTTACCAAACGATACGCTTCTAACACCTCCCACTCGAACCCCATATTATTAAGCATGTTTTATCTTTTTATGCTCTGCCCACATTCTACTTACCATCGTCCAATGCCAAACTTTGGAATAAAAGGAACGGGAAGCGAAAATGCAATGAACATAAAAGAGAGCTTCGTTCCACCTCATTCAAGCTCATCAGAAAAAAAAAAAAACTTTAAGGTTGTGCGTATGGGTGAGGCAGTAACCCAATTAAGGCGGCAAATAATTAAAACCGGTCTCACTGCACGCTCTGCTTCCTGCTATCGAACGGCCGGAAAAGGAACCGGAACTTCCAAGGTGCGGGAGGAAAGCTTGTCACATGACACAGCACAAATTTACAAGACTACCGTTTGTTTCCTGAGCTGCACGTTGCCACGGACAAGAGAGTAAAAGGTTTTCTTTGTTATTCGTTGTCTGCTTTTGTTCTTGTCTGTTTTACACATGGTTGTTACACACGTTATCTTCGTCTCCTTAGTTCTGGCTGCCAGTTGGGTGGCTGGGCGTTCCCGTAATTGAGTTTCAACTCACTTCTGCCGCTGGCCTTTGTACTCGTTCTTCGTGACCTGGACTTTGCTTTCGTTTACCGCGAACTGAGGTTCAAATTAGGATTTATTTGGCCGTAATTAAACTTCGGCAAACTTTTGCCTCGCGGTCATTATTCAGCAGGCTCTCAGTACGGCAGCAGCAGCCAAACCCGCAAGCGTGCTTTCTCGCAGTATGAGCGTTAATGAGAAGAAGCCCGCTTTCAACAGCTTCGCTGTTGAACAGGAAATTAATGTTTCTTATTTTCTTCGCGCGGTTCAATTCCAAGTTAACTTTTTGAGCGGCGCTCTATTACAGCTTCAAACATAAAGGCCAGAAGCGCTTGAACACGAGCTTCAGCAACTCAAGTGCAGCTGAACAATGAGGCAGGAAAAAAAAAAGAGAGAACAGCAAGGTTGCCTTTATTGCTGGGTGATTTTGTGGATATTTGATCACTTTAATCTTTGGTATATTACTCCGTTGCGAATACGGAATACTACGAGACAATTCTGCTGACGTCAACTGTGTGGAAAACTGAGCCTATAAAGGTAGGACACACACAAAAAATGTGGAGAGCGTTTCGGAAAAGAGCCGCCAGGTAGCACCACTTATAAGGCTCCTTGATATACGTGTCGAATACACTCCAAGTCTATCTTCCCACGCGAGCAAATGCGTTTTGGCTGGTGCCAAACAAAATGGGAATATAAAGACACGGTTTAAATTTAGTGGTGCTAACCAGAGTTGATGTGCAGTCAGGTAAAGTCTGCTTTCGACATGCCTTCGTGTGAATTAAAACGTCATACTCGTAATGGAACTTCAGAAAAATCGTCTCATGAAGAGAATAATCTTTTAAGCATAATAAAAAAGGAAACCACCATCATTCGAAGCGCATAAGCAATCCGCGAGAGACGCATGCCAGCTTTAATATGGCTATGCTTATTTATTGATGGGCATCGCAAGCGCCGAGTGTATATTTTAGCCGTAGACTGCTTAACTAGGCGGACTTAAACCTTAATATGCTTGCAAATGCTCCCATAGTATCGTCGGTTTTGCATTTTTGAGACACTGGCAATTCCAGCTTCGTGTTGTCAGCTGGATTCTCTCTGCTAGCTACCTTCATTTATAGGTATTTCGAACTTTTTTTTGATGCACAGAGACCCGAGAAACTCTTTTTATCGATGAGGTCTCGTTTCTGTTAATATGAAGCTTTGCCTTGTACTAACCGCCTTTGTTTTATATCTGTGCAGAAACGACTAAAAAGTGTGCAACTTAAGACTTGATTATAAAATAAATTATAGCAAGAACTGCTCAACCATACACAGAGAACATATACGTTGCCGTTCAAATTATTATTTTTTTAAACTTACGACTGAATGAACTGTCGAAGAACGAGTTAACCGGCGTCTGTTCTGTGGCTCGGAGCAAACCTCGTAAGGTATTTGTGATGGCGAACTGCAAGATCAAGTCTTCGAGTAGGTCTTTCATTCGACCGCATTGTAAGATATTTTCCATCGTACAAACACAAACAAACGTAATCTCGCATACAGTTCTATGCCGTGTAATTATTAATCTGATGTCTCAAAGCAGCAGCACTAGAGCCTATAGGAGATACCGTGAAGGAAGGCGACTTACATTTAAAGACGCTCAGGGCAATTTAATACCTACTGGCAGGCTAGTTGGATTGGCATGCCTGGAAACTGCAGCGCGCAAACGCATTCACGGACGAGAGAGGGAACAGATGCAACCACAAGAGCTGACTAACAGTTTTGTTCTATTAATAAGGATTGTGCTTTATGCATCGTAATAGCGACAGAAAGGAATGAGCAAACAGCACAAGGAGACCTATTAATTCGTGGCATAAATGTCTGTGCTGCTATAAAACAAGTGATCGACAGTGAGCATAAAAAATTCCTGGGGTGCATTTAAATCTGCTTAAGTGCTGTAATGCGAAAGCATTTCTCTTACTGCTGCCGTTTTTGTTGTTGCGTGTTCGTTTCTTTATGTCTTTGTCGTTTCTAAGTCGTGTTAATCGAATTCATCAATTCGTTTAAATTTCCGATGAATGTATAATGTAATTCACCAATAGAAATAAACGATTAATTCGATCGATCAATTAATCACCTAATTGATTATTACTTTTGGAATTATTCAAATATAATTAATTACCGATTAATTCGTTGAGTAATTGATGAATTCAACTCAACCATTATTTCGCCTGTAAGACTAGCCTTCGGCTTTAGAATCTTCAGAGTGGAAGGCCGGACCTCTGTCACTGAGCAGCTCTTTGGGCGCACCATGGCGAAGAATGATGCGATGGAGAATGAAGGATGCAATGTCGTGGGCTGTAGCGATGGTAAAGGCGACGTTTCAGCGTAGCGTGCAAGGTGGTCGATGGCAACGATGATCCAGCGGTTCACGGTTGATGTGCTGGGAAGAGGGCCGTAGAGGTCGATGCCAACACTCTCGAAGGGCTGCGCTCGGCAAGGCAGCGGCTGCATAGGAGCGGCGGGTCGGCGAGGTGGATGTTTTCGCCGCTGGCATACGGTGCAGGACTGAACGAATTGGCGGACATAGCGGGCCATCCCACGCCAGTGGTACCACTGTCGTAGACGGGTGAAGGTCTTCAAGAATCCGGCATGGGCACACTGGGGATCATCGTGGTAGGAAGAGCAAATGAAGGAGCGCAGATGTGTCGGAATGACGAGAAGCCACTTGTGACCATCCGGGAGATAGTTGCGGCGGTAAAAAAGCTCGTCTCGGGTGGCGAAATAGTGGGACAGATGACGAAGAGCACCGGAAAGAGGTCGAGACAATTGGCCAGATAAGAAATCTAAGAGGCAAGTGATCCATGGGTATTTGCGTTGCTCGGAAGCCATATCAGTGGACTCAAACGTCAAAGAAGGCAGGGCGGATATACAAGGCACTGCCTCAGATGGCACAGGGGAACGTGAGAGGGCATCAGCATCGGCATGTTTGCCTCCGGAACAATAGGTAACACGAATGTCGTACTCTTGGAGTCACGTGGCCGAGCGCGCCAGTCGACCAGACGGATCCTTCAAAGAGGACAACCAGCAGAGGGCGTGGTGATTGATAACAGCGTCAAAAGGGCGCCCGTATAGGTAGGAATGAAATTTTACGACCACCCAAAGGATGGCTAAACACTCCTTCTCGGTGACAGAATAGTTGGCTTCAGCTTTTGTGGGTGTCCGGCTAGCGTAAGCGACAACGTATTCGTCAAAGCCTTGCTTGCGCTGAGCGCGTACTGCACCGAGGCCGACGCCGCTGGCATCGGTGTGGCGTTCCGTCGGAGAACGAGGATCGAAGTGACGCAGAATTGGTGGAGTGGTCGCGACGGGGTGTCGTAGACGCTTCATCACAGGCTGGCGACCAGGACAAAAGGTCGTGGCCGGAAAGGAGCTTGGTCAGGGGGTCGATTATAGTGGCGAAATTGCGGACAAAGCGGCGGAAGTAGGAGCAGAGGCCGACGAAGCTGCGGAGGTCTTTTACAGAAGTGGGCTTCGGAAATTCTGTCACAGCTCGCAACTTTGCCGGGTCCGGGAGAACGCCATCCTTCGACACGACATGTGCGAGAATGATGAGCTGCCGAGCTCCGAAACAGCACTTTTTCAAATTGAGTTGGAGGCCAGCGTCGGCCAGGCATCGAAGAACAGTCTCAAGGCGCAGGAGGTGAGACGAAAAGTCCGGGGATATGATCACAACGTCGTCTAGGTAACAAAAACCCATTGTCCACTGTAACTGAGACCGCGTTCTCCCTTTTGTCACATACGCTTATAACTCCGCTGCTCAAGCCACCACCGGATTCTCTCCGTACCTTCTCCTGTACGGCTGTGAGCCATCTTGCACAATGGACACCATTCTACGTAACCGCCCTGATGCTTCCGAATTTACAACTCTATCTCAAGCCGCAACTTATGCCGAAGAATGCCGCCAGCTTGCCCGGTCCTTCACTTCTCACGCCTAGCAGCAGCAGAAAATCACCCGTGATCCCCCTGCACTTCCTCCCGCTTACCTTCCAGGCTCTTTGGTCTGGCTCTGGGTACCCTCCTCACGTCCCGGCCTTTCCTCCAAACTTCTTAGCAAGTACCAGGGACCCTACCATATTCTTCATCAGACATCCCCCGTCAATTACCTCATCGAACCCCTTATGCCATCCCCCGATCATCGTCGCCGAGGCCGCGCCATTGTCCACACGACCCACCTCAAACCATACTACGACCCCGCCGTCTTCACATCGCCCTAGGCCGCCAGGATGGCGCCTTTTTGCCCGGGGGAAATTGTAAGACTGGCCTTCGGCTTTGGAACCTTCAAAGGCTGTCGCTTAACGAAGAAGATGACGACAAGCGCCGAACGCTCCGTCCCTCGTGCGTGCTCTGGACTGACCGCTGCCTCAGGTCTGTACGTGGACTTTACAGCTGGTTTTTCGCGACTCAGTGCTTTGCAAGACGTTCCTTATTACACGCCAAATTAATTATTTTACATTAATTGTCCACCTAATAAATAATTCGATGACTTAATTGTTCATTCATACTAAATGCATAATTATTTAATCGACTATTTTATTAATTACTCTTATAATAAATTATAGGCACTCAGTGCGGACACGCTCTGCAGAAAGGTCCTGTCCACGCCACTCATGAGACAAGGAATGCTTTCGCATTAAAAGAGACTACGATTTCGCTCCCATGTAAAGAAGTTGCCTCGGGGCTGTTAAACGTGTACTGTAGATGATGTCGAAAGGGTACTCCTGTCTTTGACAAAATTATCGTTCGGTGCAAAAGCAGAGAAAAAAGTACAAGAGAAATGTTAAGGGCACAAAAAGTTACAAACTTCTCAGATAAGCGCACCAGTGTGCCTTCCACTGATCCGTTCCAAAAACAGCTGATGTTTTTGTGCATTGCTGACCACTAAGCACGTGTAAGGCAGTCTGGGAACAACTCGTGCGAAGGATTGCTGTTGGGATCTTTATTTTCATCCATTGGTTTATGTCACAATAATGTCTCATAAAAGCTCGAGTCGTGGCAACAAAGACGTAGTTGCTAGTCAGCGCTTGCGTTTCTGTCCCACTTTTCTCTCTTCTGTGTTTGTGTGTATTAGCGCTGCCGTTTCCAGGCACAGTTCCTTGTTCTAGGAATTCTTGGCACTGCACTCTTAGCACTCAGTGCCCATTGGCAGCCGGCCTCCGTGGTTGCTTATTTAACTTGGTCACTTGGTGAGCACCATGGTGCATTGCGTATCAAGGAACCAGAGAAATGGAGAACTAGAAGATATGCGAAGAAAAGGGCAAATTATACAAGTAAAAGAAAACCCTTATGAAATGCATCAGAAAAACAATATCTCCAAGCAGAGGCGCTGCTCATGTGTTGCTGAACCCACCGCGCAAACTATAACCTGGGCCGCTGAAAAGACTGGTGCCATGTAAGCGTCCCGTTTCTGCTCTGGCTGCACTATGCGTTTCTTCGTGAAAACGCTACCAAGATCGGCTGCCCCCCCGCATGCGTATGAGCAGCGTCGTTCGTGGACGATCATTCTTTTCGCCGCTGTCGACAAGCGTGGAATGGGCGATGCCGAGGCTTCACTCGCACGCAGCGAAAGGCGGTGTACTCCGTGAGCGCAATCGTTACCGCGAAGCCGGTGCGCCCAGGGCGATTCGGTAATCCATACGCATCGCCGTGACCCGGGACGTTTTCTTGCGGTGGAAGGCCCGGCTTAGCTTTATTAATAAACGCCGCGGGTAAGGCAATTACCGGCGCGTTATCGCCCTAACGGCGTCGTCGACCACGCGTCGTCCTGTATCCCGAATCAGGCACTGACCCTGCCACCGCGGCGTCTCGGGGACGACGGCCGGGAGCTGTTGTGGTTCGTGAGCTGTGTAACTTGCTCGGTGCTAGTGGCGTGTTGAGAGGGATTTTTGTTTTGTATATGTGTGGTTTCGTGGTCCGCTCGCTTTCGTTGTTTTTTCTTATCCGAAACTGTTGGCCTGCGATGTTCGGTGTTTGGCGAACAGGACCATCTAATAGGCGTTACAGGTTTCATTTTTTTCTTCTTCTCTCTCTCTCTCTTTATATATATATATATATATATATATATATATATGTGTGTGTGTGTGTGTGTGTGTGTGTGTGTGTGTGTGTGTGTGTGTGTGTGTGTGTGTGTGTGTGTGTGTGTGTGTGTGTGTGTGTGTGTGTGTGTGTGTGTGTGTGTGTGTGTGTGTGTGCGCGCGCGCCTGTGTTTTTGCTGTTGCTCACAAGTTTAACTTATTACGAAGAGAGGTTGATCGCAAATGCTAGCTAGCTTCATGCTGCTTTCAAAGAAATTACATATTTTGTCAGCCTCGTAAGAATGAAGTACAGGAAGAGAAATGGGAGACACTTAAAAGTTGATGAAACTTAGGTAGAAAAGAAAGCAGTGCAGTGCAGTATATAGAGCGTTACTTTCTTTATAGCTGCTTCTGTGCCTCGGCACTTGGCTAAAGTAGTCTTTGAGAGCGTTTGGTCAATGTGCTGGGGTAACTTGTTTCATTACTCGGAAGACGACTGTCCTGTGCTAAAGAAGCATATAAATAAAATAGAAACTGCTACACATATACGAACAATATTGACAACTACCATGATGCTGTCCTGGACTTCCTTGTGAAAACGGCGTGCGCTCTATGTCATAGTAATGAATGCAGTTATGCAGCCCGGCATACTTTCGTATAAATTCGACAATAAAGTGAAGACGTGCATGTGTTTTAAACAGTGCTGTTTTTGTGCTGGAAACGAATTTTAATAAACATCTCGAAAGACAGATTTATGCAAATATTTTGCGTCGCAACTTACAATAAACGCTAATTAGTCAAAAATGAATGCTTGGTTTGGTTTGATTTATGGAGGTTTAACGTCCCAAAGCGACTAAGGCTATGAGGGACGACAAAGTGAAGGGCTCTGGAAATTTCGACTACCTGTGGTTTTTTACCGTCCATTGACATCGCACAGCACACGGGCCTCTAAAATTTCGCCTCCATCGAAAATCGATCGCCGCGGCCGGGTTCGAAACCGCGTCTTTGAGGTCAGCAACCAGGCATCATAATCACAGAGCCACCGTGGCGGCTGAATTTAAAGGTTTGTAGGCACGCTTGTTGTAGCAGCATGAAATACGTCGGGTGCTTCCTTCATGAAGCCCAAAACTTTTCTTATTGATATGGGCTTGCGTATGCAGCGTACATCATACGTGTCCGACTGTCGCGAATAATTCGTAATTACTAAGCTGACGCTATTCCGAATTGTAATCGATACTCAGCCGCTTCTCTTGGACGCCAGTTGGAGAATTAGCGAGAACAATGTTTGAGTGCCATAGCAAATATTTAGCTGCAAGGTTGAAATTCTACCATGTATACACTTACCACAGGGTTTGCATTTCAGCAGTAGTGCCGGGAACCTGAGAACTTGAGGCATTCTTTAACTTCAGAAAGTCCGAGGGGGGGGGGGGGGGGGGGACAAGAATTTTCCTCCGCCTCATGGGATATAAAACGTCGGGTATGCCTGCAAATGTCCATCTAAAGAGCTAAAGGACAAATCCTCTGACCTGAAGTCTTTTGACGAAGGCTGGGGATGTTGAGGTTAGCATGAACGCTTACTACCATATTTTCCTAGCTTTCTTTTCCTTTTTACCAAGCCACGTATTTTGCGAATGCAAGAACAGCGCTTTGCTTGTTACCGCCCACGAACGTTCAAGTCCACACGATATAGGTTTTACTTCGAGTCCGCCATTGGTCGATTTAGGAGAGTGCAACGTAAGAGTCCCGAGCCGGCATCGCCAAGCGTCAAATCTTTAACTTATTTTCGTGGTCGAGAAACGGCGACCGAGAGGAAAAGTAAACAAGAATTTTGAAACTGTTTTGCTTCCTCTGAGCATCCCAGTGTTTCGCTTTGCGTCTGCGACTCGGGCGAGTTTGGAACCAAGTCACGATCAGCGTCCCGCGCTTTTCTCTTTCGCCGTTCCGTTCCTGCCTTCTGCTTCGGCGCGTAGTCTCGTCGCGCCTCGGCGCCCTCGCTATCTCAATTTTCGCGGCTCTTCGAACAGTGCCTAACGTTCCCGTTTGGACGCCAGTTTGTCTCTGTCGTTTAGGGCCAGTCGTTGCGCATCCCCCGTTTTGCGACTGCGGGGAAGAATATACAGCTCTGAAGGGGCTTTCCCACAGTTCGCTTCCTCTGCCCGGTTGGTTCTCCTCGAGGCTTTCACAAGAAGATGGCGACGTGCCATCGTGCTTGTGACGCTGCGTTACGGTTTGTCACGGGAGAGAAACTTGAAGCACTATTACAGCGGCATGCTCCGAGCAGAAAGTTCGTCGCGCTTGTTAAGCCCCGTGGGGCCACAAATGCATCGTCAGTCATAAAATTAGCCCATTGGCTGGAGGCAGTGACGTCATCATACCGTAATTGACGTCACTTCTGGTAAATACATCAACAGCTAGTAATGCTAACGCATTGTCAACCCTTAATGTAATTAGGTTCCCCTGTTAATGTTTAGACTGGCGTTACCTTCAGCGATCACGCAATTGCTGAATGTGGCGGTGCAGACCAAGTTGAACGCCCCTACTTTTTGGGGGCAATTTACGAACTTGAGAAAACACTTCTGTTTGGAAGGCGACGAATGCATGGAAAGCTTTCCTTGTAGTAGGTAAATAAAATGTCCTGGGCGGTACTGTCGAATGTCGCAAGTGAAAGCCCCCGTGTTCACTTATTGCCTTGGAAGAAAGTCAACCAGCAGGGCCTCAGTCACGATGTATAATGCCGACCTCTGAGCGGGCGCTGTCGGGAGACGAATACCCGTGCGCAAATTAATGGCAGGCCGCCTTACCAGCCAAACACTTGCTGCCCCCAGCGTTCTTAACTTGCGCTGCGCACAAGAATGTTTCCTCTGATGTGAAAATGTCGAATCCATCTCGCCTAAAGCAGCCGTGTCTTGCGTACCAGTGGACAACACGAAATGAAGAACAGCATTGCGGCCTTGTGAAGTAGTCACTTCATGAAGCCTCAACAGGTGCTCTTATTAGGTGCCCTCAGTCAAGACACCTTACAAATAAATGCCTACTCCCACTTAATCGCAATTGCAGACTATCCTGCGTGTGAGAACTGTGGGTGCGACGAAACAATAGAACACCTACTTTGTGACTGCCCTCGGTTTCAGTGTGAGCGTGTCCTCCTGGCTGCAACACTCCGCCGCTTAGATCCTCCGTCCCCTTACTGAAGCCAAGATTCTGGGTCCTTGTAGTAAGCCTTCATCGCAGTGTACAGCTTTTAAGGCACTTTTCAAGTTCTTAAAGGACTCAGGACTGAGTACAACATTGTGAACTATCAGTGTGTACCCTGTGTACCATGCAAGTAATGGCCAACGGACACGTGGAAAAGTGATCTCCCGTCGATCTCTCCTCTTTCCAACTCTCTCTCCGTTCCCTTTCCCACGTGTAGGGTAGCATACCGGGCGCTGCCTAGTTAACCTCCCTGCCTTTCTGTTCGTTTTTTTTTCTCTCTCTCTAACGTAGCCCGGTTCTCTACGAATGAGGTATATCTTCCCAAACGACTGAACCCTTATATGGCTTTGACGCTTGCGCCGAACAATCTGAGCACCTGCTAGTATAACTCGAATGTAAAGCAAACCTTAACGCCTCTGTACCACGAACAAACAGAGGAAAAAAAAAAAGACCCGCAGGGAATTGCCGAGTGTTCGAGAGAATCTCACTCGAGTCCCCAAAATCAAGATCGCCCTTTACTTTGAGCGCATGGTGGTATTTTACCGGCATTCTCTTCCTGTTGGCGCCGTTCCAGCGACATAAGGTTGGCAAAAGTGGCGCCGCGGCGGTTCCAAAGGCTTCCGCGTTGCGCCTCCTCACAGTGCGGCGACTCCCTCGACGGGACCGAACTCGAAACGAGCGGCTGCGGCCGCGTCGCTGCGCTAAGAAGGCTTCTTTCTGAACACGTCGCGGTCGCGCCCATAGTGAGGGGAGTCGCCTGGCCGGGAAATAAACGTTGAGGATGCGGCGTCACGTCCGCTGTTTTCTGGGAGGAAACCGTTTACTCGGGGACTGCGTCCGATGGAGAAAAAGCTGGCACAGAAGAGAGTACGAGGAGGAGGAGGACGCTGGAAAGGGTAGCTTTGAGGGAGTTAAGGAGAAACGGGAGAGCGATGGAGAAAGGAAGCGGCGGTGTATATATACGAGGCGAAAGCTGGGAACAAGGCGCGACGAAGCGACGAGAAACGTTGCGAATGATTTATTACACTCGCGGCTGGGGACCGCGGCGACGAACACCGGGCGAATTTCGGCCCAGCCTCACCCCACCGTTGCTGCGCTTTCTGATCCTCCGTTCTTGTTTTGTTACCGTTTCTTCGCGCGCACAGGGCGCACTCTTTCCAGCATCCCCGGAAAGGCATAGCCAAGGTGCCGGTAAGAGGCCGGGAGAGATTAAAGGACTCTGAAGCGAAGCGGAAAATTAGAAACTGATAGCGGCGCCGGAGAACGTTCCAGGTGCTGCCTGTAACATTGAAATGGGATTGCGCCGGGAGCCGTGAGGAGAGCGTAATGGGTTACAAGTTGTACTCTTTATCCGAGACCTGAGTGTGAACGTTGCAGGCGTACAAAGAATATGGAGTGAGGTGGACGACTGTAGTGTCTGGAAATTGTTTTTAGTTATGTCGCTATCGCAGGCTTCCCAAGTGGCTTACAGTTCCGAATTGCTGTTTTGTGCTAATGGAAAAGCCGCAGGGAAGATTACAGAAAGGGATACACTCTTGCCTTTGTCTCGGCGTCGTTTTTTATCCGGAGTTAGTTTATGTTAGGTGCAGTCGGGCGTCAATGTGTTGCTTGACGACGTAGTCGGATATTGCGCCGTACAAATATGAATTTGTTGTACGTAAAGTTTCAGGTGTCACGATTTCCAACTTTTTTCTTGTGACGTAGTTTTGGCCTGTTACCTTCTCGCACAGTGCTCGTGTTCATTAAGAACTTTGAGGGGACTCAGTGGCCGCAGCTGGCAAAGGACAGGGTTAATTAGAGAGACATGGGAGAGGCTTTGGCCCTGCAGTGAACGTAGTCAGGATGATGATGTTGATGTAATGCGACCTCGAGAGACTTACAGAAAGCTCGGTGCCTGCTTGCACCTAGAAAGCTCTGCACGAAATTCAGGTTCTCTTCAACCACGCGTCAAAAGAATTACAAAATTAACGGCTATTCCAGTAATCGTGTACAAAATTCTACGTGGCCTGTTAGCAAATAAACTGCTTTAGCAAGTGATTATTGATGAATGAGAATTCATCAGGCTGATAATATTAACTTTCGCGGAACTGTAATATAATTATTTCGTGCTGAGGTGTAAAAGAGTACCCAAATAATCTCGTCCATCTTCCCGGTCAGGTTTTAAAATTGTGGTGCCGGCAGTCAGAACGGCAGCGGCGAGTGAATCCGCCCTCTTCCAGAAGTTCTACCCACACAGCCATGTGCACATTGCACGAGGCATCCTCTCGAGCCACCCTCCCTCTAACGGTGTGGACCATGTAATGCCGAAACCGAGGCCTGAGTGAACAATTAAGAAATGTCCGCTATCCATCCACCCACCACCATTCTACCAACCGCCGGCAACCACCACCCTTCAACCCATCTCCTTCTCCCGGAAACCTCCACCCCTAAAGGTCCAAGCAAAAGTGGAACGAAACAGCGACAAATCAAATTTAAAGGCACAATTGGACGGCGATTAGTGTAAAAACGAAATGTGCTAACGAACACTGCAGAACCAGATTTGTCTCATCACATCGCATGAGCGGCCGCCAGTTTTTGTTGTAAAGACTCCTCCTCTCGGATACGGGCTGTGGGCGAATATTACCAATATTACGCGCAAGACATTTTCAGTTTCAGTGCTCATCATAATTTTTTTTTTATGTACAGGCTTACACCTGTACCTCCGCTAGAGTATAACACAACGTAAACTACGGCAGGTGGCCTCGTTGGCTGGGCACGAAAGCATGACAGTCCTTGGGTCCCGGTGGGTGAAAAACATTTGGGTGCGACGCCAGTGGGAATACGCTGCGCTCTCGACTCGCGAGTCGTCTCATCGAAGTCGTCGGCTCGACGAAAAGAGATTCTCCCTCGACTGCGTGTCTTCAAACATACCTTGTGTCTTCTTTTCTCAAAACGACGCCCCGGCTCCATAAAAGGGCTTCAGGCGGCGGCGTGTGTGCGTGTGGAACGACTGCTGCATCTTGTTTCATCTGGCCAATTCACCGCTCTTGCTCGCGTGGCGTGTTAACGCTTGTTTTGCTTTATTTGCTTCGCTGGCGATGTGAGCGTGCTAGTTGTTTATAAAAGAGGTGCGGGGCATGTGCCCGGGAAGAACCAACGAGCCGCCGCTGCTGGCCGCGCCCGGGCGCGGGGTGGCGCGCGAAGACTTATTCCTTTCGCGCCCTCCCTGGGACCGAGGCGCGCGGGCCCGCGTGACTTTTTCGAGATTCATCAATCACATCTTAGTTCTGGATGCGCCCGTGTCGCCGCCTGTTTCTCGTCTTCGGGCGCGTTGACGATGATGGTCGCGTCCTGGGTGTATTCGCTCTGTGACGCTGGGGCGTTTGGCGTGTTGTTTTCTTGGCCGCCTTCTTGGCGCGCTGGCTTTCGAGAGTCTCTTTGAAGCAGAGATAGGCCTTGTTGATTCGGTGCGACTTGTTTCCATGGGAACCGCTCTTCCGGCTCGGTTTTCAATGCGCATACCTGAACCTCTGCTTTTTTTGTTTATGCGTCTTTGCTGTTCACTTTCTGAGCGGAAAGTGCATGGATGGCAGTTTGTTTGGAGTGCGCAGATGATGCAGTGCTGCGGTGGCATAGAAACGTTGAGCCGGTTTTACCTATTGACATGGCTATACTGACCATGATTACCTCTGGAACAGGCGATTGTCAGCTCAAAGACCGCAGCCATTACAGGCTGTAGTATAGATTGAGACAGAAGACAGGGGAAAAGTAAAAATAAATTAAATCGAAAAGTAGAGACAAGCGTAGTGCAGTTTTTACAGACACGCAAAATCATAGAATGTTGGTAATGAACAAAATAATGTGGATTAGCTCAGCTAATTCAGGATATATAAAGCGAAAGCGAGATTGAGGTCTCGACTGACCAACTGAGCCGGTTGTGCGCCTTCCCGTGAAAATGAACGGGCATGGCAAAGTTGTCAACGCTAATGAACTCTATGAACGCCGTCGGCTCACTTGTTTCGTTTGGTTTTTGAGGAAAGGAAAGGCACAGTAACCGTCTCACTTATCTCGGTGGACACGCGAACCGCGCCCTGAAATAATAATAATAATAATAATTGGTTTTAGGGAAAAGGAAATGGCGCAGTATCTGTCTCATATATCGTTGGACACCTGAACCGCGCCGTAAGGACAGGGATAAAGGAGGGAGTGAAAGAAGAAAGGAAGAAGAGGTGCCGTAGTGGAGGGCGCCGGAATAATTTCGACCACCTGGGGATCTTTAACGTGCACTGACATCGCACAGCACACGGGCGCCTTGGCGTTTTGCCTCCATAAAAACGCAGCCGCCGTGGTCGGGTTCGAGCCCGGGAACTCCGGATCAGTAGCCGAGCGCCCTAACCACTGAGCCACCGCGGCGGGGAATAAAGAAGGGATGGAAAGAAGAAAGCGAAAATTGAGAGTTGGATTCTGAGGAAAGGTGCGGCGCTGCGCAGCGGCGGAACGCCTGTGGCTCGGTGCTGCCAGTCGCGCATGCGCAGTAGTGACTAGGGAGTAAGAGAGAGAGAGAGAAATATCTGCGGCGAGGCACGCGTTGTGACGTCATGTACCTCCTCGGAGCACCGCCACGGCGAAATCGCAGGTTCGCAGCCAGTGAAGCTTTCGCTTTAAAGTTGCATTGTCACATTTTCCGCCGACAGATGGCTTTGAGCGCCACTATACAATTAGCTACTGACACGAGTGAAAAGTCACTTTTCGGTAGAAAACGCAACTATTCTCCAAAAAGTTTTGGTAATTAAATAAATATTCCTACGTTTTATCTCATTTCTGTGAAAATCGCACCGTGCTGTCTTTGCTTTTCGCATAATTGAATTTTTGCTTCTTCTGTTGCTTTTGGATCACCGGTATTTGCTAGCTCTAGCATGTTTCCTTTTGCCTCATTCGCAAGACTTGTCATCAGGGCCGGTTTTACGGGTGTCTTTTCGGGAGGCGGCTCGATTGAGGTGGGAGGGGGGGGGTGTCCTATATTTGCCCGTTGCATTTGTGGGTCTCTTGGCGCCGAAAAATATGGTGTTTCCTATGGTTTTTCCACAGAAGATTTCTCGCCTGGGGGGGCGGCCACTCCCACCACTTATAAATAAAAGGGGTCATTTCATGTCATCAATATCCTCTTCTTGTGATAATAAAGAAGAGAAGACGAAATTGGTCGGCAGTATAGTGTAGATAGCATATAAACAATAATCGGATAGCTTAACACATTGAATTCCCAGGGGGGGGGGGGGGGGGGGGGTGAGGGGTTGATGCAACCGGAAAGGCAGAGAGTGGGCCAGAGGGGTAATCTGGGGAAGGGCACTATCGTATGGTGACTGTGGCTGGCGCAATACTGTGGTAACGCATAGAAATAGGACAGGCATTTGTACTGACTGCAGTGGACACTATCTGGCTGATGATGATAAGGATCTAGAAAAGGTCTTGTATGTGTTTCTAGTGTTAAACTCACTGAAACGAAATGCAAAAGCTAAGAGTACGTCAGCGGCCTGCTGCAGGTGGCCGTGTCGCTGTCACGCTGTCGATAAATAGAAGGTAATCGCGAGTAAGATTCACTTCCATGTGTTTCTCTCTGCAACTAGCTTACATGTGTTGCTTTCTTAACTGCTGTAACAAGCTTTAATTACTTCGCGGCATGAACACCATATAATTTAATATTAACAACATGTCAATCGGTGCCGTACAGGAGATGAGGTTGTGTTCCTTGTTTCTTTTTTTTTCTAGATATGCGCTGATGTTTTTTTTTACCCTTTGTGAAGAAAAGAGTAGAATGTAACTGTTGCTTGTGTAAATAAGGAATAAATACTTCGCTAACGGGCTTTCGAGTTCTAAAGACTGATTGACAAAGAACATGGCGCATGACAGAAAAAATGTCACAGAGGCTGCCTGGGGCACATTGATCTAACCGGGTAAATCATGCAATGGTTAGGAAAGAAGCAGGAAAGGGGTCATTGCTGGTGATTGTAATTATGGACAAAGGATGTCTATGACTCAGCAACAGAGGCTGCCTACTCGTGGGCCTATTCCTAACATGTTTTTTTTTAGCAGGCCTGTTCAAATCATATATTTCTAGAAGGGCGTAGAGAGGTAATTGCGGCGTTAGTTTCGAGAGGAAGAAATGGGCTTGGGCAGGGCGTGTAATGCGAAGGCAAGATAACCGCTGGTCCTTAAGGATAACGGAGCGGATCCGAAGAGAAGGCAAGCGTGGCAGCGGGCGACGGAAGGTTAGGTGGACGGATGAGATTATGATGTTTGCAGGAATGAGGTGGGCGCAGGTGGCAAAAGACAGGGTTAATTGGAGAGACATGGGAGATGTTTTTGCCCTGCAGTGGGTGTAGTCAGGCTGATGATGATGATGATGATGATGATGATGAATGCACTTCTGATTTCTTACCTGAAGATCATAAGGGTTTGATGATGAGGATGATAAAGCTGCGGCTAAACCCTTTGTAACGAGCGGACACGGGCGTTACACTTTATCGGTGCTGTTTGAAAGGACGTAAAACAAGAAAGAAAAAAAAGACAAGGTGCAAAGGAAAGGACACCGGAAAACAAAGAAACATAACCAACCAGCACTAAAAAGCGACTTCTTCCAGTCACTCGTATGGGAGCGTCCTCTGTTTGCAAACACGCATCTTTTTCTGTGCACTACAAGATGCGAAACGGCGGCTGCAGCACGACCGCTCACTCCGTCTGGCGGCAGTGGTCGCAGCAGCAGCGTCAGCGGCGCCATGCTGGGCGTGCTTCGGGGCCGAACGCCCCTGGGAGCCTCGGTGGGCCAGAATCCGGCAGTGGTCTTCTACGTGGCCACCATGTTCACGCTCATCGTGCTCGTCATGCACGTGTGGCTGCGCAAGCACAGCGAGGAGACCGCCGCCCGGTTGGCCGCACAACAGCGCCTGGCCAAGCAGCCGGCGGCAGGCCCCAAGCACCGCAACGGCTCCAGGCTCAACGAGACTGAGGACGGCGAAGACGCGACCACGCCGCCCACGGTGGACAGCGTGGAGGACGAGTTCGCATTCTTCGCAGCGCGCCTGCCTCCCAGGAGCGATGCCAGCGATGCCAGCGGCGCCGCGGCCGCAAACGACGAGCTGACGACAGGCGGTGGCGTGCTACTCAGGACCGCGATGGACGAGCGCGACCTGTCCGAAGAGACGCCCTGGTTCATGAAGTGGTTCAGGAAGAAACTCGCCCCTAACCTGGCGCAGAGGGCCATCAAGACGCGCAAGCTTCCCGAAAAAGTGCGCTAAACGTCATTTTTGTTTGATTTCTGTACGCAAGGATGTTCAAGTGAAGTACGTAGCGCTCGAGGCTTCTTATGAACTCAAGAATTTAAAGCTGTTAGCGCTTGTGGAAGACCCTCGGCTGTCTTCGAGCGAGTTAATTATAGCCGCCACAAGAAAGGTACTTTTTCGGGCATCACCTACTTTGTGTCTTGGGCTGTACCGAGTCGTGACCACTTGCATGTTCTTGTCTATTAAACCGCATCCACTCGAACGGCTTTGACTGAAATCTTAATCAGTTTGAATTTTTTCGCATGTGACTACTAGTACTGATGGCTCCATTTGTTGACAATAAATCAACAGTGACAGTGCTCAGCCGCTGCGGTGGCTATGGCGCTGGTCTGCTGACCCGAACGACGCGGGTTCGATCCCGGCTGCTGTGGTCGCATTTCGATGAAGGCGGAATTCTAAAGACCCGTGTACCGTGCGGTGTCATTGCACGTTAAAGAACTCCAGATGGTCGCAATTTCTGGAGCCCTTCTCTACGGCGTCCTTCATTGCCCGAGTCGCTTTGTGACGTTAATTCCCCCCCCCCCCCCCCAATAAACCAAAAGTGACAGTGCTCAGCAATTCGCCTCACTTTCAAGGCAGAAAATTCCTTCACTGGCAACGAGATTTGGGACTTGTCATTGTCACCATCATCCCTAAACATGCAATGGCTGAAGCATAGTATATAACTCTCCTCACATTTGACTGAGGTTGCGTGTACGAGATTAATCGGATGTCAGAGGTGTACGTCTTCAGCTGTTTGTGACATTGCTGCTTATTTAACATTGTTTTGACCATGCCACGGAGAGGCACACATTTATTTCCCGTTGTCCGACTCGAAGAGGACGCTGTAAAGGACACCACTGAAAGGGAACCGTCCCCAGCCGCACATGTCACAGTAGTCGTCCCAGTACATGTCCCAAATGCCGAAGCAGCCACCATGTTTAGTAGCGTTCGCCAGGGCATGCAGCACCTTCCGGTACACCTTGGGACTCGTGTAGGCCACGAAGTTCCTTCCACTGACAGCCACCACACTGTACTTCGTGTCGTCTTCAACGTCGTACGTGGAATTGCACACGTCGTCAAAAGCTAGGCGTCCCATTTGGCCCGATCCTGGAAAAGGCCTTCCAGGACCGAGAGCCATTCTCCCCGACTCGCTTCTGTTTGTGGAACGAGCCATGGTGAAGGACCAGCCGGCCAGAGAGGTCATGTAGCAGAGGTGGTACCTGCCGTCTTTGCGAAGGATGTTGTCTTTTGTCTCCCAAAGGACGCGCGGGTACCTGTACAGAAAGTCCACTTTGAAAGGCACGAAAGTTCTTGCAAAGGATGGCTGATGGGCGGCCGTCACAGGCGGTGTCACGAGGATCGTGTAGGGAGCTAGAAGGGCCACAAGAGCTGGCATGTCGAAGTGCTCTCGCAACTCCTGTTCGTACGGAACGACGGTGCCGACGAGCTTGCCAGTCAGCTTGTAGAGATCCTTCATCAGTTTGAGTAGCCGAACGTGCAGTTGCGTCTCCTGCATAGTTGGGTAGGTCCAGTACACGAAGACGCCCTGGAAGTCATGAGTCTTGAGCCAGCTGAGGATGTTCATGGCCAGCATAAGGCCCGACTTTTCATCGCGGCATGCCACTGAGAACTTGCCGTTGGATTCTTCGCCGTCACCGACGGCAAGCCAGAATCGCGTCGCTTCTGTTCTTCGGGGCAGGTTCAGTACAAGGCGAAGCGTCTCCGGAGTCGTGGTCACGTTGAAGAACTGGTCCAGGCCGAAGCAGCAGTACACAATATCTGTGCAGTGGTGCGTCGGTAATTCACTGGGCTGCAGTTCCGATGAGTTGCACGTCCTTGAACGGCTCCGCCGATTGTTGCCAGTTCGGATGCCGTGGACCATGCAGATAGAGCGTGCCGTGCGGCCCAGTGAGGTCTCGGGAAACATCGTGGAAGTCAGGTCGGGATCTTCGGAAACAATTTCAATGCCGGTGTCCTTGGCAACTACCTGGAATTAAAACTTGGGTTTAGTGTGGATTTGTCATATCAAAAAATATTGAGCGCATGCACAGTCATGGACGAAAGTTTACGGGATGCAAAGACGAGAAAAACACATGTGCATGGCTGCCGCCCATTCCGCTGGTCTTCTTCTAGATGATGAAGCACGTCAGTTCCTTTGTGTTTAAATGATTTTTATTGACCTGCTAGGCCAGGCGGTAAAGGAAGACCTTTTTTCTGTGAAACCTCAACCGGTAAAATTTCTCGCTGCCTGTTCAAGTTTACCGCGAGGATCTATCGTAACTACAAGATATTCTTTCTGCCTGAGTGAGGCAGCCCCGGTAATAACAAAATATACCATTCCTGTGTATCAATCGTACAAAGCAAAAACGTCGATGGTGGCACGAGAATTGCACTCGAATCTAGCACCTACTGCCCCAATCGATTAAAGGTTAAGCGCATAAAGCCTTTATAAAATGGCAAGTTCATACATTTTGCAAGCGGACGTCCAAACATTGTGTTCAGCACCCAGAGTGCCGATTAAGAGCTGAAATGCCTGAAATGTGTCGATATGGTTGCGATATGGGTAGACGTACGCCATCGGAAGGACCGGGAATAAAGGGCAATCTGACCTCTTCGTTGTCGAACACCCTCTTCGGCAGATAGCTCCCGGAAGGTGGTCTCCGGCGGACGCCAGACTTGCTGGCATGGCCGGAGGCAGCGGCGACAGCAGCAGCAGCAGCAGCGGCGGCGGTGGCGTTGATGGGCCGCGGGACGCCCTCCTCGCCGGGCGCCGGAGGTTCCGGCTCCAGCAGGTCGAACTTCCCGGTGCGCTTGCGGCCCACGGTAACGCCGCGCAGGATCATGAGGTCGCGGAAGGGCGCGTTCTCTATCATGCGCGTCTGGAGCAGCACGACCAGGGCGAACATTACTACGAGGGTCATCACGATGCACATGACTGAGGTCGAATTTTCGAGTTGCGTCGGCCAAGGGCCTCCCGATGCTCCGGCCGCCTCGGGACCCGCATCGGGGCGGCCGCCAGGCCGAGCGACCGTCACGGGCACCGCTGTCTCCGTCTTGAGGGTTCGTCCTGGGGCCTGGGAGACTGCGACGCGTCCTCTCCGGCCCGCTTGCGCTTTTCTTCTTCTTCGTTTGACTCGCTGCGCGCTCGCGCATTGATGACCTCAGTGACCGAAGCGCACCCTCGTTTCACGCTTCGAATCGAGGAAGCGCTTCTTCTACTTGAAGAGCACCTTTTGGAAATAATTGCGCACACACAGGCAGGACATGAAAAGGGACACACACAGGCAAAAAAACATCAACTCAGTCATTGAAGAGCACCGCTTTTTTTCTGGTTGGTTGCGTTTTTTTCATACTTCCCGGGCCTTTTTCTGCAGGTGCTATGTAACTAAAACTTCTCTGTTCCGGCATATAAAACGGCGCATTTTGTCAAGTTATCTTTTGCCAAAAGAAAGGAACGGGCAGCCCACTGTCAGAACGTTGATGAACCGATGCTGCTAGCCCACTGCACTCTCCTGAGCTTCGGAGAGTCAGGAATCAAGCCGCGGCACGTCGAAAAAGACCAGGAGGTTTGAGTTTAAAATGATGCTTTTTACCAGCGGCGAAACCTTCACATATGAGAGCCGCAGCGTAGGACAAGCGTAGAAACACAACTATATCCTTAAGGTAGCAACGTAGAGTGAAAAAGACGGAGGAGGCAGTAAACAATACAGGTTTGGTACCTTTGTTTTTTGTCTCTGCGCTGTTCATTCTAGAAATGTCGTGCCATTTACCTCCACTTTCTCTTCTGCTTCGGTAAAAAAACTTTTTTTGTGTTATCGCCTTCCTCCAAACCCAGAATTCTTGGACATCAATTTTAATAGTGATGGAACTATGTAACATTTTAAGATAGTGCTATAGAAATATTGAACGTAATGGTACACTCGATGCGTAGTGAAATCTTTGTTTCAAAGTTTTTGCACCGCTCGCATCGAGTAGTTAAGACTCCCACAGAAAGTCAATGGACAACGTTTATGACGATAGCGAAAACGGCAATAGAATAAACGCGCAAGCCTGCCGAGGGAACATCTGGGTATATTTTGATTTTTCTAGCAGAATCTGACGATATAAGAAAAATTGCGTCCATAAACCATTTTTCGTTAAAAACTGCGCTTGTCTAAACTTTCTGGGTATGCAGGGAGAAGAAATCACAACGATCGTTGCCCTTTCCCCTGTCTAATACACTTTGACTGAGAGTACCTAACTGCAGCTAACACGTGCACTGTGACCTGTGGGCACTCATTATCTGCTGTGTGTTGTCATGTGATTCATGGCTACGGGATGATGTTGTACAGAGGCCGAGGCCCCTCACGAGCAGAATCAATCGATCCGAGCAATGCGTGTGTGTGGGCGAAAATTAAGGGAGGAGGCGTGCATTGGTGACACGGTTATAACACATGGATATAACAAATGGACGGTTTAATCCATGGATAGAACAGAGTGAATCAGGAACGTTAGTCAATTTGTATTTATGGCATACTACGCTTCGTCTAGCACCGGCGTCGTGGAGAAGCGGACGGCGAAAGCAGGAGAGAATCTCGTCCTGGATACTGCTACTATGTTGAAGTAAAAACAGAATGAGAACCTTCACTTCACTCCCCTTTTATCTCATTGAAACAAACAAAACATATCTCTGAGTATTCGTCGTCCTACCTTTGAATGATTGGAATGGTGAAAGAAGAGCTAATATTTTATGACAGCGAATCTGAAGTGTGCTTACTGTGAGCATTTGTACCGGATATAACTTTGATAGCGCATCTGCAAAATTAATTGATTGCATGCTTCGTCACCTTATACGATAAGTGAGCCATTCAGTATGCTTGTTAAACGGCGCATAATATTTCCTTGCGGACGCTGATAGACAATGCAAAATGAGCACCACCACAAGTACCACGTATCGGAAGATCCTGTCTATACCGGGCAAACCTTTGCAGGGACCTGCCGCTGGTCTTCCGCGTGCGTGCGCTTGGAGTGATGCTCCTTTTCCAGTTAGTGTAAAGGGTGCATATAGAGCTTCCACTGCCGATCATTCGTTCTCTTCTGGAATCCGGCGACAAGCCCTTTGCGTTGTAAATATTTAAAGCCGCGCTTTCGAATCGCCAAGCCCAGTCAACCGACGCAGCACTACTGCTGCCAAGAACATCGAAGAGTAGGATTCTCGTAACAACCACGAAGGGCGACTGATGGCACGTCGCCACATGTGCGTCTACAAAGTCAGTACCATAACACATAAAGAACTACCACGAGTCATCACTGTGACGACCTACACTCTTCCAAGTGACGCGATTTGTGTAAGGATTCTCGTTCTGACCAGCTGCTCCCCAGCAAGCGCGGAGCATTACCTAGGATACCTTCTAGGAACACAGATTGATATTTTCAGCGAAGCCGAGTGGTTGAAGGCTTCAGATAAGCAGGCTACTTTTCACGCACAAGTGAGAGTTCGTATCCACTTCATAGCACATCGGATTTCTTTTAAAGTCCGTATGTGAATATATGAACACCTTATGAATACTTTTATAACGGAAACTAGCGTCATTTTAGTATTCAGCTTTGCCATAACTTTCGGCTTCAGTTTGTTTGCTATTCTGGAACGATGTTCTACTTCGATTTCTGAGAATGGAGGATAAAAGCATGCCATGCTTAAATATGGTACTGTTAATAGTTACAGAAAAAAAACAAGCCGAAAACGAATACGTTCTTAAGTGAAGTAAGACTCATAGGTGACGCTGAGACACAATAACCGAGTTTATTCCTCGCAAAATTCGGCACTAGAGCAGGGCCTGCATGCGGAGTATCATCACTTGAACCCACTAAAAAAAACGCTTGAAATATCAATAATGGACTCAAAGAAACGCCAACATGCAGAAGCGCTGCTATTATGCAAGTGGGCACCAACGTCTATCTCCTTGAATTTATATTTCCTAGCTCAAAATCGCAGCCGAGCTACAACTGATGCACCCGGCTCCCCGCTGCTTGATCTCACAGCCTTCCAAGTTTCCCTCTCAAGCCTGGTTCGGCTGCAATCAATGATTACTGCCTATTTGAAGTGAAGGGAGGTTGCAATTTTTATTTCATTGTCTCGGCAGATTTGCAGTTATCAGAATACTGTATATCAGCTAATATTGCGCACAATGGCTCAAGCCAAGCTTCTTCAATGTTTCTAATAGTTAATCGACAGCCTTGCTGGCACTCCTTAATACGTGAGTCGCTTTTTAGCTTGATGTAGCCAGATACCAGCATTTTACTGACTGCGCTATAACACGCTTGTGTGGTGGCTATGCAAAAGTCAGCGAGAAAATTATTTCAACTGCACAAACGCTTACGTACTAATGATGTGAACAAGGCGCGAGAGAAACAGATTGTGTGCCAAGCAACAGCAGCTCTGTCTTATGGTCTAGGTGCAGCCCCAGCATAACACTTCTTAAAAAAATTAAATTGGCACGTGAAAGAAGACGACTGTCACCAGATATCTGATGGATCTACAAAGCCCCTGAACAAGTCGGCACTGTGTCCACAGCGTACGAACAGCCATTCTACAAGCAACGTCCGCGATTTGAGCAGGGACATTGACCGAGCCCTTTGTTCATTTTTTAACACCATTCGCCTTCGGTGAATAACGACGGCAGCACATGAAAGGTTTAAAATAAATGAAAACGATACATTGTAGGAAAGAAGAGACTAGCATATGAAAAGATGCGTGCACTAATAGTCAGGTAAGCAGGGTGATGTGAGAAGGAATGAATAGTGAAATAACGGTGCACTAAAGTGCACCGCTTCACGAGTAACCACTCTCGTCTCTGGCACGGGGTGGCCTCGTCGCTTTCCCAATGGCACGCTCCGTATTGAAGATAGTCTCGGCCAAAGGATAAGTCCCGTTGCCACAATGCCCGGCGAAGTCGTCCCACCAGGGGTCCCAGATGCCCAGGCATCGCGTGCCGCCGGTCACCTTCATGAGAGCCCGCACGAACACCTCGAGCGAGCGCAGTGTCGGGTGGGAAATCCACTGGTTTCCGTACAAGGACACCCGACAGTACGGCCGCTCCTGCGTCGTGTCCCAGCGGCTTCGAAGGCACAGCTCGTCGAAGGCCAGTCTGCCCGCCGAACGCGTGCTGCGACCTTCTTGACCGGGACCCGACGCGTCCACACCCTCGTCGGTCGTATTATCTTCGGCGTCGGTCGCGTACAGCGTGTACGATGTGGCTGCGACGTCGAGAGGGTAGCAGAGCTGGAATCGGCCGCTGCGGCGGTGGCCGCGTACCGTGTACTGAGTCTCACGGAAGGCCTCCGCGTAGCGCTCGACGACGTCCTGCGTCCACTTGAGCGCCGTGCGACCGTAGGTGGGTGGAGCGGACTCGGTGGGATCGACCAGGATGCTATAGTCGTCCATGAGGTCGACCAAGTCACGCATGTCGAAGCGTTCGCGGAACCGGTGGTCTAGCGGCACGACGACGCCCGCGTAGTGGTCCAAGCGCCGGAAGGTCGCGCGCATGATGCGCAGGAGGTCGATGAGCCCGTTCATCTCGTGGACCTCGGGGTACTTCCAGTAGAGCAGCAGCCCGTCGAAGTAGTGCGTCTGGAGCCAGTCGACCGCGTTGGCCACGAACAACGAGGCCAGCGACTCTTCGCGCGTGATCGTCGTGAAGGCGGCCCGGTCGTCACCGGCATCGCCGGCCCCCCTTCCGCCCACCGCGAGCCAGACGCGCAGGAATGCGTTCTTACTCTTCAGCTGGCTGAACTTGTGCCAGCCGCGCCGGAAGACGTCGACCGTCGCGTCGCCGGGCTTGATGGTGGCGTCGGAAGCGTTTATGCCGGCGCAACAGTACACGGCGTCCGTGCAGAGGTGGTAGGGGAAGACGTCGATGCCGAAGCTCCGGCCTGCGCGCGTCCGAGAGTTCCGGCGGGCCTTGTAGACGCAGACGGATCGGTAGCGGTGGTACATCACGTCCGGCCCAAGCGTGTACGACGCCGGAGCTGCCGTGGCGGGTGTGGGCGCGTCTCCGGCCTCCGAGGGCTCGGGACGGACGATGCCGTGCGTGGGTAGGCCGCCGAACTGCGCCGCCCGACGAGCGGTCGTCCACCGCGTCGAAGAGACGGATGCCCTTCTCGTTGTGGCGGCGATGGCAGGCGGTCGTGGCTGGCGCGTGGCGTTGGAAACGAACAGTGTATCGGGGTTGAAGCTCATATTAAAGCCGAGTAAGTCCTGGATAGTGGACGATTCCACGAGGTAGATTTGAAGCGTCACCATCAGGGCGAACATTACTACGAGGGTGAGCGCGACGCAGACGGTGGAGGTGAGCGCGTCCTCTTCTTCGCCGTGCGCCGGGGGCGGTCGGGGCGCCGCGCGCTGCACGACGCGGTGTGGGGGCAGCGCCGTCGAGGGTGGCGCCTCCATGGGCGGCGAGCACCTCTCGGGGTCTCCAGGCTGTCGCTGGTCGTCGGCGCTCGCCTCGGGTTCCAGAACGCGTCGTGGGGAGCTGGCCGTGCTTGCGGCCGTTCTCTTGGACAGCTGCTTCTTCTTCTGCGGGTGCTCGGAGCTCGCGGCCTCGTGGTGGCTTGCGCTTCTTCTTTATATTTCGGCTCGTTCGCATCAGCGTTTGAGGCTACGCACGGTGCGCAGACCGGCACGCAGTAACAATGGCTTGTGCTGCAAATGGTCTTATTGCAGCGATTACTCTTGTGCTTAAAGAGGATTCCCCTATTACTTGCAACTTTATGTACAGAGTAAATGATACCGACGTTATATTTGGATTACTGGCAAATGTCTTCGAAAATTATTGCGCTGTCGCCAATGGACGCCACCAGGAGACCAGGAATATAACCGCTGTGGACGGAAGGAGGGGGGGGGGGGGGGTGCGGACTAAGCAATCATGTATCTGGCACAGTTACAATTGGACGTTTTTGGTGTATTTTTTTAAGCGATGTTTATTGCCTCAGGGCATAAAAACTATGAGGTGAGAGATGAGTAAGATGCTTAAATAAATGAAAAAAAGTTCAGCTGATTTGATGAAATCAAGAGAACGATGATATGGACCTTGTGTCCATGCAATATATGAATCCGGATTGTCCGGTGAGGGTCCCACTGGCGCCAGGTGCCGATTTCTCGTCGGCTTCAGCGCCGGGCAGTCCCACAACAGGTGGTGGATATCCGCCTCACAGTCTCTGTTCTTGCAGACTGGACACCCGGGGAGGGGATATAAATCTTTGAAAGTCCCCTGCCGCGCTGACAGGTTGTATTTTCATGTGATGAAGGTGCTCATGAAGGAAAGGAATACTACCAGATACTCAGACATGTTTTTATGACAAGTAATGCGCTCACAAGTGTCCAAGTGTCTCTAAAGTGCGTAGAGCATGCAGTGTAAAATAGGCCTTCATACTATTAGGTATTGACATTACAACTATCTTCATTACGGTGCACAAGCTCTATTTATTTTAAGATAATTTCTAACATTTTTGCATTTCAGAGGTCAGCGACAAAAAAATCAAAGGTCAGCGACATTCTAGAAAGCGTCATGTCACTTGTCACAAACTTGATTAAGTATAGATGGTCAAAGAACAAGTAATATAACCAAGAAAGTATTACTACAGAAAACACGCAAAACAGAGCGGAAGAATCCTTTTAATAAGCACACAAGATATTCAATTACGTTAATAAACATGGATAAATGCTGCACTGCCTGTAGATGAAACACGATATCTCCATATGGAAAAGGCACATAAGCAGGGGCGGAACGCAAACATAAGGTACAGGTGAACAAACATATGAAGAGCAATAATTAGAGCACAGTAACAAGAACAGAGGTTGCACTAAGGAAAGCTTAAAGTAACAGAGCCAAATTCAAGAACAGGTGTTTAATATTTGGGGTTTAAGCGCGTTGTTAAAGTTCGATGTGATAAGCATGGCAAGTTTCACGACCTGCGGAAAGCAGCCATTGGCTCCATCACTTCACGAGGTTGCGAACGTAAAGGCTGGCTGTTGTCAAAACAAGAGGTCGTAAAAGGCATCGAAACGGTGACTGTGCGGCGGATACAAAGGAATAAGAGCAAAAGTGGCTCACGCTACGGGCTCTTTGTAGTGAAATTACCGAACTACTCAAATATCGCACAAACTGCGGTCGTGTCAAACAAAACGGTACAAGTTCCTGCAAGGCAAACAGGTTACGACAGATGGGGCGAGGAGGTTATCGCTTCTCATTTTATTATACGTAATTCGTTATTAGAAAAACGCGCTTATGGAAACACGCTGTTTTAATTAGACGTGCCACGCGACAAGTCTCTGGTTACGGGAGACAAGTGCCGCGAGCGAACTCTGCTCATGAAGACCGTCCTGGTCAGCGGATACGGCTCCAGCTTGGTTCCCTGCGCGCTGCAGTGACCTGCGATGTCGTCCCACTCCGGGTCCCAGACGCCCACGCAAGGAGCTCCGCCGGTCACCTGCCGCATGGCTTGCAGAAGCTGCTCCAGGCTGGTATTATCCTGGTACGCGACCCACTGAGACTTGCGCGCAGCCAGCACGACGAACTTGAGCCGGATACTCAACCTGCAGAAGTAGGCCCCCAACAGCGGAGATAACTCGAACATAAACGTGAAAGAGACGCGATTTTTGAGAACTCAATAAGCCGTACTGCTTTGACTTTCGAAGCATAGCCTATCAAAGGGCGCAGTCCCAACTGCTGCCTCTTATAGTGAGTAGGAGGCACTACGCGATAGGTGGGTCTCGTGTTGCACCTGTTGCACTAGAATTCTTTGCGTATTGAGGCCATAAGGTTGCATTTCTATTTCTCCAGACGAACGACGGTTCTGAGACTACGGGATAGCGCGTATCTCATACTCATTACATCAGTGAAGAAATACAAATTGACGTCTTAATAATGAGACCAGAAATATCTAAACCCTCCATCTTTACCCCAAATCCAAAAGCCTCATTCCTCTTTCGTTTAGTAGAGAACCAAAGCAGAAGGACACTATCAAGGTGAGTGGTCTCTACAGTTGCTTCTTACAGACCTTCTCACGACCCTCGGGAAAACCGGTTTTCTGGGCTGCGGGAAGAACGTGGGGAGCTTGATCCTCTACTTTTTCCTGTACTACGAGCACAACCCAGTGCCCAATATGGCGGCACCCAACAACCTTTTTTGAAAAGGTCTATAGTGAGTAGGCGATACTACACGAGAGGCGAGCCTCGTGCAGATTCCTGTCGCATGTACTAAAACAAGAAGTTACCTTGAGTCGGTGCCGTTGGCACACGTCGCGTCGTAAGGGGTCACCGCCAAGCCGGACTTCAGCTGGAGGTCAGCGACACTTGGCGGCATCGATCTCCGACCCCGGGACGCACCGGGACCGGCCACAAAGTCTTCGAGTGCCAGGGAGTAGCCGGCGATCGAGACGGGGTAGCAGATGTAGCGGTGCTTGCTTCGATCGGTCTCCACAGTGCGACCGAAGAAGTCGCGGTACTTGGCAACGCTGTCCAACGTGTAAGGGAAGAAGCTCCGGAAGTAGGAGTTGGGGCCTCCGCCTCCGGAACTAGTCGCGAGAGGGTCGACGAGCATCGAGTACGGCTCGAGCACGTTGATGAGGTGTCCCACATCGGCGTAGAAGTCCCTGCCGCTGGAGGTTAGCGGGACCACAACGCCCACGGAGAGGCCCCGGACCCTTCTGAAGGTCTTGACCATGTGGGAGACCAGGGCCGGGAATTGCGAGTATCCTTCCTTAAGCGGAGGGGACCAGCGCAGGAAGATTCCATCGTAGCGCCTCTCGATGACCCAGCGCAGCGCCTTGAGCGTGAAGTTGACCACGGACTCGGCGTCGTGAGAGATGCGCTGCAGACTCGCATCGTCGTCGACGCCGATGAAAACGCGCAGAAACGGGTTGCCGGACTTGAGTCCCGGGAACTTGCTGAAGGCGTTCTGCGCGAAAATATGTTTGCGTCTGATGAAAGGTGCTTGAAGTGCGGGAAACACACACGCGACCTTTGTGCACACAGCTGCCAGGAAGGCTGTTTGAAGCTGCTGAGTTTTTGTTTTTATTTCTACTGTGTCTATATTACCGATCGTTTTATGTTAACAGACTATGTTTAAAATTCAATCTGAGGTTCATAAGAGTGTCGTGGACATTCTTTAGGAAAGGCTCTGCATACAAAATGAATATACAAAAGTATAGAGTAACGTGCTGATTCTGGTGGCTGTGGTTATTTTTCATATTAATATTTAATTGCCCGCAAACCCATCGCTAAACCATTCAAAATTCATCGCTGCTTGATTAGTGTAAATGAGTATTCCCCATGAACTGCGCTAAGAATGATGCGGCTGGTTAGGATATCGCCATGCAGTGCATTAGAAAAGTTAGGTTTATGTTCGAATTTATAATTTTCATTAGCAAATTTTTCTGTTCTCATTTGATATTCTCAATAGTTTGTATTTTTATTGATTTTATACTTCCAGAGTTGTGCTGGTTCTGTTAATTCGTGTAGCGCAAAGGTTTCGCTTTTCATGCATTGTTTTTGAGAACACGCTGGTCTTATCCCCCTCCTGTTAAGCCTATTATAAGAACTTGAGCATAACAAAATAAAAACAAAAAATAAGTAAACGAAACCCTAGCTATATGAGTGTAATCATGGAAATAAGCTTAGATGTCTATGCGTCACTTTTAAGTACACAAGTGCAAAGAAGGCTCTCAGGCTCATCACAATTCAAATATGTGAGTTAAGCATGACCCGCCGCGGTGCCTCAGTGGTTATGGCGCTCGGTTACTGATCCGGAGTTCCCGGGTTCGAACTCGACCGCGGCGGCTGCGTTTTTATAGAGACAAAACGCTAAGGCGCCCGTGTGCTGTGCGATGTCAGTGCACGTTAAAGATCCCCAGGTGGTCGAAATTATTCCGGAGCCCTCCACTACGGCACCTCTATCTTCCTTTCTTCTTTCACTCCCTCCTTTATCTCTTCCCTTACGGCGCGGTTCAGGTGTCCAATGATATAAGAGACAGATACTGCGCCATTTCCTTTCCCCCAAAACCAATTATTATTATTATTATTATTATTATTATTATTATTATTATTATTATTATTATTATTATTATTATTATTATTATTATTATTATTATTATTATTATTATTATTATTATTATTATTATTATTATTATTAAGCATGTGGCCGCAAGCCTTCAATACAAGCGGTTATAAAATAACTATCCGCTAAAAAGTGCAGTTCTTTAAACTTCTTGCCTGCCTCTTCAGGACACATCGTCTTGTACTCTTTTAGAGCAAGTCGGTTGTGTCACGTTGCAGACTCCTATCCGCATTTTCTGCTTCGCGACGCATAGTGGCTGCATCTACAGCATGATCATGAATGACGTTAACTTCATTACTTCTGCGGTGGTTAACTTACCAGGAAACCGAGGAATTAGACGAGCCGCAGCCAGAAACGGATATGACAGCATACATAGGCATTACTGATTCTCCTTTCATCTTTAATCGGTAGAGGGGATTTCCAACCGAGTGATAGAATGGGAAATGAATACCCTACTTGCGGATTTTATGGATTTCACCCAGGCTAGGTACACTGACGTCAGTGTGCACAGGCGTTACTCAGTATTCATTCGTTCTTCATTTATAGAGTGGACCCCTACTCTTGCTCTTAATGAAACCGGAATTTTATTTTTGGATTATTGGAGCCCAAAGCTGAAGGCAGATAAGTGTCACTGACGAGGCTCTGGGAAACTAGATGTAGATTACAGAGTTACGTTTAGAGCAACACTGCAGGGCAATGTTTACAAAAAGATACAAATATCTATACAAAATAGAAACGAACACATCTGCTTCATTATTTGAAAAACGCAATTTATAAAGCACCAGGGACCTGGAACGTAACGCGTCAAGCCAACGGGATTCTTTGAAACAAGCACAAACAGTTGAAAGAAGGTAAAGTCTGGTAACACCTAAATGAACGAACCGTTTTGACATCTTGAGATAAGGTGCAAATGAAAGGGAGTTTATGAAAACAAAAGCAACATAAGAGGTCACTTGCATACCATAATTAGTTCTAATGCGACGAATCACATATCGTGTGTGTCTGAGGTAGTGTGCATCATGTTTTGAATTTTGTATTGAATGAATTCAGGTCGGCCTTTATCTCTATGTAGTCAAGTACAGCAGTTCGAAGGAAAATCATGCCTGCTGTAAGAAGTAATTTCGACTTAAAGAAGTAAGTGAACGCTTGGTCTTGCGTTCGTAAACAATAAATAGCGCAAATCGCTTTTTTCTCAAACTGAACAGTATAATAGTCTGATCTGTCGTGTAGCACCAGACAAACAAAAAATACCGTAGTCAAGATTCTATGAGTGAATAGCAAAGTTTGTTTTAAGTCTGGTGGGTAAACTATTTACATATTTGTCAATGGTGGCAAGATACCTTGAGATCCTTATTTTTAATTTCGCTACGTGGGCATTCCAGCATAAGATATGCTCATAGAAAATGACTCCGAGAAATGTTTGCTATTCATTTCGTAGAGTAGTTTAAACAATGTGGAATTAGCTGGTTTCTTGCATGAAACAAGACGTGATTACTTTTCACAGCATTTATTTGAAGCTAATTAGCGTTAACCAAGTGCTTATGTCCTACTAACCAATTATTACATCTTCTTTCCTAGCTTTCAGAGTTTTCATCTGAAAATAATACATTTATGTCATCCGCATATATTACAACTTCTTGCTTAATATAATATTAACAAAATCATTAATATACAATGAAGAAAGGAGCAGACACCGTATTGAACCTTGTGGACTCCCGTACTTCACATTTCCGCAAGATAAACGCGCAGCAATAATTTCAGTAAATTAAGGACGCTTCTGAAAGCATGTACTGCTATGTTTTAATGGCACGCATCTGATACTGAAATCTCTCCCCCCCCCCCCCCCTTTTTTTCAGTAGTATATTGTGCTTAACAGAATTTAAAGCCTCCCTGAAAAAAAAAGAAAAAAGCTGCGGTTAGTTTTTGCTCTTTAGGCTCTTTTCAGTCGTGTCTCTGATCGACAAAAGCGAGTCTTCGGTGTATTTTTGCTTTCAAAAACCATACTGCTTTTCAGTAATTATGTTATAGCGCGAAGATTGGACAGTCGCGTAAAAATGGTCTGATGACATCAGAGAAAACAGGCAGAAGCGAGATTGAACTGTAGCCACTGAAGTCATTTGTTGATGTACCTTTATCAGGCACGATAACTCGCGCTATTTTTAAACTGCATGGTAAACCCTAGTTACCAGCATGTGATTACATGTGTGTGCTAATGAACCACAAAGGGCTCGTGAAGCAGCTTTATTAGATATAACATTTACACTTTTATAACCAAAGCAGTGATCTAGTTTAAGGAATGTGATGAAATTCAGTACCTCTTGAGCATCACAAGGAAGCTGAATATCCTTCTTGCGGATTTTACTCATTTCGCCTAGGCCAGTAGGACAGACCAGAGCAAGCATTTAATTACGTGAACATAAAGAGGTTTCACTTTACTAGCTGTCATGGCCACATCCCTTTCCTCGCTTGTACGCGCATAGCGTGCGTTATGGCAGCTATCCCAAATTGAGCAGTGGCAGAGGTGCCCCAATTAACATTTGGAAGAACCGTTTCTGCCTTGGATATTAAGCTGTTCCATCACTGCCGGTCAAGCGTAGGCGCTGCGCCAGCTGTTCGAACAGTGTCCACCAAAAGTTGGTGTGACGCTGAACTGTAAGTGAACCACGGAAAAAGACTATAAGTAGTGGAAACTCTTCCGTCTGCGGCGACCAGAAAAGGTCACAAGCCCGGGGTGCCACTATCCGGCTGGCGGCGCCTGGCGGCCTGGAAAGAAACTACTGAAATACAACGTCACGCGTGCCCGCTGAAGCAAACACCCGTTTCGTCTGCTTGTCGTCTGGTTTTTGCTTGTCGTCCATTTTTTTTCCTGTTGCTTCTACGAGGCGCCGCAAAGCGCCGCCACTGCATGCGCCCCCGTCGGCGCATACAATTGTGACTGTATCTGGTCACCTGCGCTCGCTCGCGCAGACGGGAGTTTCACCTCCTGTATATTTTTGCTCCGTGAAGTGAACAAATCGCGGTGTTTAGAGGCCGTGCGCGCACCTGCAACACGTCGACCTCGATGTTGGCCGCCTGTAGCCGATTGGCGCCGTCAACGCTGGCGCTCCAGTACACGGCGTGCGTGCACAGGTGGTAGGGGAAGCTGGTCAGGTTGTACACGACGCCGTGGCGCGTCTGCCCCGAGCTCTTGGCATTGAAGACGCAGAAGCTCTTGGGCTCGCTCAGGTAGAAGTCGTTGGCCAGCATCGAATGCCTGCAAGCACGTCACGTGAGGCATACTAGGCATGCACATCGACTCGAGGGCAGTTTCGCGACGCTCTGCCAAGCGCATAGGTGGGGAGATACGGAGCGGATATAAAGGAAATAAAATGAAGTTGAGAATACCAGTGTACCAGAGGGTCAGAAAGCGCATAGGTGGGGAGATACGGAGCGGATATAAAGGAAATAAAATGAAGTTGAGAATACCAGTGTACCAGAGGGTCAGAAAGAGTGATGAGCTTAGAAAATACAGGGGCATGATGTAGCCGCGAGTTGCGCAGGACAGGAGTAATTAGAGGTCAGTGGGAGATGTCTCTATGTTGCAGTTGTCAGAATCAGGGGGAAGCTGACGATAAGCCAGCGAAAAATGCGTACTTTTACGAGAAGTTTGCGTCTAGTTGTTACTCGCATTGCTCCAAAACACCCTTGATTGTAACATAATTCGAAATGAAAATCTAGAAAGTGGACTGTTGATGGTTGCGATGGTAGGCAGGGACACGAGTGGTTATGGCCCCAGCTTTCTTCAGTTCTTCAAACGTATCATGTTAATTTTGATAAACAGAGTGACTACGTAGTGGCGAAGCTGTTGGGCCGCTCACGCTCGCAAGAACGGTGCGTCTGTTGTTCACTCGAGGGCGCTTTGCTAAGCGGGCCAAAATTCGTGTTTTTTTTCCGTCTAGCGGTAGACGCCCGCATACTGCTAAAAAATTGAAAACATGAACTTATTAGCGGGAAGCTGCTAAGTGGAGTGCCGCGACGCGAGTTATCCGCGGACAACACACCTGGGCTTGCCGGGAAAGTCCGGCGGCCGCTCTTCGAAGTCGACGTCCAGCGGGTCGCTGTCCGAGTGGGACATGGGCTCCCCGGCGAGAACATTGCGCCGATCGGCGTAGGTCTGCTCGGCGGTGCGCCACTTGGGCAGGAACTTCCAGTTACTGTCGACGGTCTTCGCAGTTATTTTCTTCACGAGGTATACCTGCAGGCACCATGCGTGGCTTGCGTTTTTATGTGGATGCATGGTGATATGGCTTCTTAACTCTGGCTATTTGGTTTAACCAACTCAGTACAGCAAAATATTAGCTTAATTTAGTTTTAACTTTTTAAACTCTCACCCTTTTGTGCTTGACCAATTGATCGACTGATTGATTAGTTGGTCGACTGACTGGCTGGCTGACAGATTGATTGATTGGCTGGTTGATTGATTCACGGATTGATCGATCGATGATCGATCGATTGATTGATTGATTGATCGTGTGATTGATTGATTGATTGATTGATTGAATGAATGAATGAATGTTTATCAGAAAGGTGAGAACAGTAGAGAGTACATTTTCAAGAGTTCGTGTGTTTTAAGGTCTATACCCCGATCCGCCTGTGTCTCATGGCTCCATCTCACCTCGTCCCCTCGCCCCTGCTCCACTCCCTTCCCCAGGCTGTGCAGTCCACAACACGCCTCCGGTATTTCTCGCATACTGGGACGCATTCCTGACCGGTGCCGCACATCAAGCTAACCGCCTTCGTTCCTGGAACATCGTTCCAATGAGCAATGACCCATGCCAGAATACCTTGATAAAATGAACAGAGGTATGAATTGCTTCTTTTCTTTCTGGGGAATTCACGCTTTCACTCAACTTGCGCAGGGCACAGAAATGTTCTCACATACATGCCGCTTGCGCAAAATTCTCCCCCGCAAGCTTTATCGGCGCGTAATTTCTCCTTCTAAGTAAGTCCCGCAGCAATCGACGGGCGTCAGCTGAGCATGGATTGAGCCACCCACCTGGAACATGACGGCCATGGCGACCATGATGGTCAGTATGAGCGCCACTGAGAGCACGGGCACTAGCGACCCGTCTCGGGCGGCCCGAATGAGAACGCGGGCAGCGCCTCCGCTGGTCCCTCTGCTGCGCCCAAAAGCCACGCTGGTGTCCTCCATCGGACAGGCCTGTCTTTCTGGTCCGTCCACTGAAAGAAACGCGAAAATTGCTGTTCCACGCAAGCTTCACGCCGCCGCTGGCCGGTTTCTGCGTGAGATCGCGGTTGTCAAGCACGCGTTCACTAGCGCGAGCCGCGGCTCGAGAAATTCTTGAAATCTGGCAGCTAGAAGAAGTCAAAGAAATCTCCTGTTATTTCATTAATCCCTCTATTTATTATTATTCTTATAATTTTGAAATCAAAACTCTCATTCCTTTTTTGTTCATGAGGAAGAATTCACCGGTGTTGCGCTCCTACGTGCTTTTCCGTTTTATTAACTGCGTTCAGGTGAACAGCCACCCGATTCTTGGCCGATCTCCCAGTGTGGGTATGCGCCATCTTTTCATAGGCTAATAATAATAATTTTTTGTCAGTTACTGAGTGGCCCTAAGAATATTCTCCGCAAGAAAATACCGCGCCAACCATACCGACGCAATTGCTATAGTACATATTTTGAATGCAATGCGGACACTAATAAAAAAAAGGCGCAGAAAAGGACGAAAAAAAGGAAACACTGGTGGTGAAGCCAGCGGGAAAATATGACACACGAGACATAAACCAAGTTAAACTAGGACATTAATAATTATTTTAAACTAAAAAAGAGTATCTTTTCCCCTGCGGACAAAACGCGACCTTTCTTGACATTTTACTTACTGTCAAAATTCTACGCCGGTGATTACACCCCGGAATGTACACTATGTGGCGAAATAGCCACTTGCGATCACATATTGTGGAACTGGAAAGAGGAGCCGCCACCGCAATCTCTAATACGAGTTCCTACTCTCGAGCAGTGTGAGGCCGTGTTCGTCAGCTCAAATCTGGCCGTTGAAACCCGGGCCATTGAATGGGCTGCTCAGATTGCTGTTAGCCGTGGGCTGATAGCCACCTAGCGCGGATAGTGTGCATTTCGCTTTTTCTGACGAAATAAATGTTTTTGCAATCCAATAAACTACGGATACATACACTTTCCATACCGATGTCGTAGTCGCATAGAACATACTAGAAAAGTTTATATTTCATGAATATTGCTGTAATATTCTGATAGGTTAAATGCTAAGTTTGTCCCTCCTAGGCCAGTGCTCAGACAACGCCGTCAATCCGTAGCTTTAGTCAAGTCGCTTATCTATTTCAGTGAGCGCTTTTTCTTGGCGGTCGCCGCCAGCTGTACTTAGGACATTTTTGTTTCTTTAAGTTTTTCCCCCTAGCTTTTACTTTTGAACATTAACAAGATCCTTAGCATATCTACACTTCAATAAATACCCTTCACTCATACCAGCCCAAGACTGCCATTTCTACCAGGAGTGCCATCAATTTTTGACAATCGCCTGCTGTTGTTTGAGGCATATGCCCAATTTAAATTAAAGCCCTTTAAGCGCGCATGCTCAATAAACAATGCGAGTGAAACTTAAACCAACATTATTTTTTTTATTTTCGATCTTGCATATTTCATATCAGGATGAAAACACGACGTTCCGTGAACTCATCAGCTTTGCTGGACGAGAGATACTACCAGAGAGCTCCTTAGAAGCTTCAGTGCCGCGCCGTCAAATTTCGGGATGAACTCCAGCGCGCAAAGTGGAGAAAAAAAATGAACAAATTTCACTTGATTATGTGCGTTGGAGAAATGTAAGCTTTATGCTTAATGTTATCACGGGTGATACACGCTGACATAAAGGAAAGCACGGTGATTCCACCCATTCCTTAGTTTCTTCTTTTTGCGTTTTCTCACGAATAGAATGAGCAACTTTGTTAGAATAAACCCCGTGCATGTTTTTTTTTTTCGCAAGTTTCCTTGAGTTTCCTTTCGAAAAAGGGAAAAGACGGAAAAGAAGAAGCGCTATCTCGGGAAAATGAGTTTTGCTTTAAGACTCAAAGGGCGCAGGTGGAGAGAAAGTCTCGTTTCGTCGAGCAATGTTGCCGTCGCGTGGTTGCCAAGGAGACGACTGCATTTGCATATTTCATGCACAGATGACACCTGCGAACCGCCAAGTGCCTCTCCTCTATGGCACGGGACTGAAGGGGCGGGAAAGAACAAAAAGATATCAAGCGAGCAAACGCGTTATTCGCGTCAGGTGTATACTGGTACCAGCGCGAAATGCGCCGAGGAAACACAGGCATCGGCGATTTTTTTTTTCGTTATCAAGAAAGCACCAACAAACGGTAAGAGGGCGTTCACTTAGCGCACGCCAGACAGGAACGCCGGAGAAGAATTAGATGTGAAAGAAAAATTGGCGGAAGTGTTCGCGAGCGATTGCCTAAATAAAATGGGGCGAATAAGGAGGAAAGTGAAAAGGAAGCGTACCTTTAGAACAGCTTTTTCATCGCGCACTAAAGGCGGAACAATAGCCGACTTGTAAGGAATTCGGCAGCGAGTTAGAAAGGGAGTCTTGCTCGCCCATTTCATACACGCACGGCACGTATTTTACTCTTATGAAAGGAAAGCAACGGGTGAAGAAAAGAATGAAGGCGTGGCTCGTCTGGAACGTCGGATTATGAAAAGTCAATAACACATTTGAAAAGCTGACGTTGCGAAGAAATATTAGGTGAAGCAACTAAAATTAAAAAAGAAGAAGCGATTGCAGGTGAGTTGAACTGAAATTGCGTGCGTTGTGTTCCTTTATGGAGGGTGCCGTCAATAAAGTAAACTGAGAGAATTATTCAGTGGTTAGGCTGTCAGATGGGGAAGGATGAGTGTGAGAACAAAGCGAGAGCTACGATTGTTCTCTGGTATTTTGCGAGACGTACGAACAAGATGGTTTAAAAGAAATGAAATAAGGCACAGGTGCGCAGGACTCGGATTAGGACGTCGTCAGGAAACGATGAAAAATTGTGTTTTGTGAATTTTCGCGCGTTAGTTATGCGCTTGCCGGATTTCGTTTATTCGAGTATGGATCATGAATACACCTGTGAGCACTTCATTTGCTTATATAGACGGGCGTATACAAACAGCTGCTTATCTTTGTAAGAGGCAAACAGAGTCCTTTCTGCAGTCAGATTTTCCTCGCCGCTGCTAAATCTATCGTGCAGACAGTTGCAAGAGTTCACTGTACTCATGTAATTAGTAACGGCCAATGCTATGTAAAGGACGGATCGCATTGTTCATGTACTGAAGGCATTGCCTATCTAACATTCTCAGTATTAATATAACAGGTCGCACATATCCGATTTAGTGCGAAAGAAAGGAATAGGTTTAAGGAGCGTCAATGCGTACCGATGAAGTGCCGCCATTCCCACGAAACAACCAATACGTTACTTGATTTAATCGAAGACAACTAAACGCAGTGTTAGCGGAATGTTATCTGGTATCGTTACGGAATTATAGGAGAGTCGGAGCCGCGAGACCGTCATGTGTGTCAGGTATTGAATAAGCGCGTTTTGGTACCTACCTTAACGAATCTCGCACCTTTGTTCAAGAGCTGAAATTGGTGATCCCTGTTTCTTGGTCGGAAATTTCTACGTTTCAGGGCTAAAAAAAAAGAAAGGATGTTCTTACATACATATATTACATTCGCAAGAGCGAAGGCAAATGCCCCAAACGGGAGTTTATTTTTTATTGCAAGCGACCATCATAAAGACGAGAACACGAAATTGCGAATTGCGCCAAGAGATGCAGATGACAAACTTATTTAATTTCTGGGTGTCTCATATTTGTTTCTACTGGTTGCAGTGAATAACACGCAAAATACATGACCTGTTTACTAAGTCCCATTAAAAGGGCACCTTGTTAAGCATAGCGGGCTCAGCCCATAACGTTTTAACGCATAAATTCATTAACAGTGCTGATATGAAACAGAATAATGATAGATCATGGAAGAAACACGAGAACCAAGCTCATACATTTAATTCTTGAGTAGGGAACCTCTACCAAAACCTACCAATTTGGTGATGAGAATTCTAAAACAAAAAACTAGGCATAATTAGCAAATAAAAGTAGGCTGAAAATTTGTCGCAGCGATAGTGTCTCCGCCTACAGCGTTGCTCATAGCCTGTGTGCCGTTTCAGGGCGTTAACCCCAACAAAGCACATTAAAATATCTCTTCGTATAGCGACTTGTTAACAAAGGCTAGAACAACACTACATGAGCCACATCATCCATGCGCTACGGGGAAACAGACGCGTCAGATACGTTAACAAAGATTTGACGTCACTCATCTAACTGTCGCGCAGAGTATCAGTGTAGCAGAGAGAACGAAACGATGTAAACTTTTCTCGCATCCTGTTTACATCGGTGCGCTATAAGACCACACGTAAGCTGCTCTTTCAGCTGGGAATTGCCGAAAGGAAGCGAGCATAACAGAAGTGACAAGACTGATAGTCCCTTCGCGCGGGCGCGGAGCACTCTACGAGAGAGAGAGTGGCATCGGCTGCAACGAAGCGCCGGTCGACGCAGCCGGCAGACGAGGCAGAACTCAATTTGCTCTTGCTGCTTAGCGGCTCTCCTTTTCTGGAGGCAACGATCCACCGACTAGGAGCTGGATGGAATGAGAAGAAGAAGAAGGAAAAAAAGAAAGAACGAAAGCTATAACAGAGGCAGAGAGAGGCAGGAGAAAGAGAGCGGCGGTGAATAGAAATGTGTAGAGCACGGGCAGAAGAGGCGCTTCGAGCACGTAAAGTAGGAAGGAGGAAGAGTTACAAGGAAGACGCGACGCGTGTTTCGAGGTAATTTGCATATTTTATTAGGTGCGCAGGCGAGGATGCGAAGTTGGATGCAGACTCGACTTCTAGGTGCTCGTGGCCCTTCCAGAGAGCCCTATAAAAGCAAAAAAAAAGAAGAAATGAAAGAAGATGAAAGGAGCCAGCAGTGAGGGAAAATAAAGCTGTGACCGCGCTCGGAATAGCACGTCATATTCCTTGGAAGGCAGGAGCGGACTTGTTTCGTTACCAAGAGAAATTGCGCATTCTCGCACGCCATGCTTACCTGCCTGCGCGGGCGCTGCGACTCGGTCCCTCACCTCGTGCCCACCTAATGCGTCGCCGTGATGAAGTCACGCGTGCTCTACGGTAGACAAGGCGCGGTTGCGAAATAGTCTCTTAGGTTGCCCAACAGCGCAGTTTGGAATGATGCGGCGAGGGCAGAAAAACACGCTGCAAGATGCCATCTACGTTGCGAAGTATAGGCGGCGTTGGGACGACCTGATATTATTATTATCTTCCTTTTTTTATTATGTCCTCCTTTTCGGGAGCAGACGTGTGGTCGGAAGGTCGTGAAGATTAAGAGGTTGGCGTCGGCCGGTGGTGAAGGACAATCTTTCTTTGACGACGCCACATGATGGTGAGGTTGGAATGAAATCTTTCTCGCGCAAAAGGGGGTCAAACCGGGGAGCTGCGTTTCTTTATGATTTCATTCCTTCTTTCTGAACAGCTTCGAAAGAACTAGGGTTTAAATTATCAGGTTCAATTTGAACTATGAAGCCTCTGTACATTTTCATTTCTGTGACCACAGGCAATTTACTCAAAGCAAACGGCGCATGCTTCGTGAGCCACGCGATGTAAACGACAACTCTGATGTGTCTTTGTCGCAGGTATCAGTACGAAAAAGATAAAAGAAAGACGAGGAGACGAGGCGCCTTTCTTCCAGTCCTGTCCAGAACTGGCGCCTTTAATCGAGGTGAACTGCAACTAACTATCCAACAACAAAATTTTTTAGGTGTGCCCGCTGCGTGTGGACGTTACTTTTGCGTCCTACTGCACAAAATGTCGGACGTGTAAAAATTCTTGTCCTTCGCATAGGACCAGTTCAAGATTCAAGTTGCATCACGGCATAAACACGCACCTTCGTGCGTTCCAAATTGCGTCCAAAGCAACAGTAGTGAAAACAACAAGAATGGCCAGCCGCTTTGCTGATCAACGATTACTGCAAACCTGGGCTAGGCGATAAGTCCATTAATAACCCAGCGCCGAAGTCGGAGCGTTTCGCACTAAACGAAGAACTCCGCTTATTCTACAAATTCTTCCCCCCCCCCCTCTTTTTTTTTCTATCCAACTAATGAACAAACCCGAATTTAAGCGAGCAAAAAAGTCCGCAAAGCAGTTTTCAGAGCTTCTTGACAGTCGTACTACACGCTCTGTCGAGAGGAACCGAGATTCGCTGGAGCTGCGCGCTGCTTGAAAATCGAATGACGTCCGCGATCATTTGCTAAGTGCAGTGTCAACGGAAACGCTGATGGAGTCGAGCCTTACAGCTCTTATCGCGCGTAGAGGAAAATAGCACGTGTGCGTGTCCCGCACGTGGAGTTCGTTCTTCGTTTGCGTTTCTGCGAGTCGTCGAGAGGCGCTGGGCTAATTCAGCTGTCGCAGCGTGCTCCGCGTGGCCGTCCCTCTTACTGACGTGCTCGAAAATTCCGCAGGACGTACGCCCCTGCGAAGGCGAACTGCCTACCGTTGCAGCTGCTTTAAGTGTTTCCGAATGTGTGCGCCTCTCTTTGCAATGACGCTGTATGTGCTGCTTCTTTTTGTTTTTATTTCTTCTCCGCAACTCCACGTGGCGAGTACGTTCGCTATGTGCTCGCTTTTCGGGCGGTAGAAATTGGCCGTACAGGCTTTGATTGCGAGGTCTCTTGAGCTAGGAGATGAATTCTGCGAGGACGTCGATAGCGCTGTGTAACACCGACTGCTATGCCGTCACTAATTTCACGTAAGTGTCAGAGAGATGGCCAAGTCAAGGGTATTGCTGTCTCTATTCGATGCCGAACAAAGCTTTCTCGTCGAAAAATGTTAGTCGATCGGAGGCACCCTTTTTCAGTTTTAATGTGAGACCATTAGGAGGGCCATGATGGCGGCAACTGCCCGGCGTGGGCGTCCTGCCTTCGGCATCTATGGAACGTCGGCGTGTATGTGAAGCCTCCACCTGCCAATCATGGCAGGTGGAAGGGGGCGTTTATTGGGAGTAACTACTTTCCACCTGCCACCACACCAGCTGCCACCTGCTATAACACCTTCTAGAACGCAACACCTGCTATAATGACACACCGACTATAACGAAACACTGGTTGTAGTAAAACACCCGCTATTATACAACAACGGCGACAGCAACTTGCTAAGGCCACATCACTGACAGGTGGGTGTGATTGGTTTCTAGTGATGAAAGTCGCTTAAGCAAATTACATGTAGAGGTAGTGGCTGCAGTAGTACAGTTCATGCTCCAGGCTGCAGAATGATAGCGCAAAGGAAGAGAAGGTTTACAGAACAATGCTTTCGCGTTTCGTCCAAATCAATACTGCTTGCTGGTCTACACCCTAACGCCTGTTTATTCAGTGTACCCTGGATTTTCACAGCTGCTAAATGCTTGCTCCTTAAGCAAAATGCGTCACTTCGCCTTCACGTGCTGCATGCGTTACTTTCTTAGACTGAGGTCCCAATACGCGAGTCTATACCATGCATGGCCACTCATGATGCAAGCTTCGAATAGCGATCCTGTTGCAAGAATGAAGGTCGAAGCCTAACTGGCCTGCAGGCTTTCGTCAGCCTTTGTATAGTATAGTTGGTCTTAAGTGCGCATTCCAGCACCTGATATTTCGTCTGCTGTTAGATATGACTATGCGACAAGCTGCGAAGGTGGCACACTTTTGTACGATGGACCTCGATTAAGCAAGCAGAATGTGGTATTAGGGACGGAAGCTACTTTAACCAACTTTTTCAAGAAAGAGAAAAACACTGTCTTGATGTTCCTGAATAGAGTTGTTCTCGCCCCTACTAGGCTAAACTTAGCCAAGCGGATCACTGACGAAAATATTTCCTCCTGTCCACCAGGAGTGTATTCTTCCGTACTTGACGATGTGGCGAACAGTTCACTTCATTTAAAAAGAACACCCGCGCATCACACGGCATCTCCTGAGAGAATATCGCGCGAAAAAGAACAAAGGGTTGGTAGAAGTACCTTACATTCGTAGAACTGCATTGTTCTGTACTTAAAATAATGATCACTTGAACAGCGGCTGCTCTCTGAAGTTGAACTGGATGCTCAAACCACAGCGAATTCAGAGCATGTTCAATCATTGGTCCTTCAGGAAAACTGCGATTAGTCGGCTTACGTTACGCAGTTCGCGGCTTTATTTCCTTATCTACGCTCTGCGTATAGTTGTGCTTTAACTGTTCCCTAACCAGCAGGAAACAGCTCGCGTTCCAGCTTCGTGCGAAGCACACTGTATGCGGTGTTCTCAGCGAATTCCACATAATCGCCTACAATTTTTAGTTTGCAGCCGAGACAGCGAGCTGCGTGACGCCGAAACAAGCTCGCGAACGCAAGCGGGGCTAATTGCGCAGCGGGTAATTCCATTCCGTTGGCCGCGCGGTGGTACCGTCCCCAGGGGATCCAGCTCTGGCGGCCGAAAACAGAGAGCTCGTCCCAGCCGTTGCGACGGGATGCATGGCTCGCGTGTCTTGCTGCTTGTTCGCTCGGTTCCACGGAACCCGCGGAGTTAGAGCGGTGGTGTGCTTGCGTTTTTTTTCGTTCTACGATACGGTTTCCACTACACGTCTGCCCGCTTCCTCTAACCATTTTACTCGTGTGCAGTGAGGGTAAAGCTAGTCCCACTCACACACTGGGCATTTCAAAGCGGGACAAAACATTTGCGAGTTTGACTAGTCGCTCAAACAGACGTTCCATAGCACGTACTGCTACTGAAGACACGATATATACACCCAACTGCTAGCCACTACCTCGCTAGCGCGGAAATGCACAGGGCGCGGAGCTCGAACTATATATACGCTTAAGCGCTCGTAGTCCAGGGACACGTGAGTGAAGGGGTGCAAATGCATATTTTACGAGCTTGGCACAAGCCTGTACTGTGTTGCATGGAAATGATGAGTTTAGTCTGGCTGTTCTTCGATTCGAGTTAACTACTGGCGGCCGTTCTAGCTAATGTATACTCACTGCAAACTAAAGGCACTTTGTAAACCTGCGCGTGATGCTCGCAAATGCATTACTCGAGCTATCAATCCACGTACAAAAAATAAAGTAGAACAAAGGACATGCCGCTCAGGGGGGCCCACACGTCTGCACGGAGTTCCTGCCCTTGGGCACGTACGTTTGTAAACACGACCTGGCTAAACACAGAGTGACGGCCATTCCTGCCATTGCGTGCCCCGGGGGTTTACGTTCTAGTAAGTTAAAGGCTTACAAGAAAATTCCTTAAAATTACATTTACGTGTGCTTCGAGTTTCTTGGCGGATGCTGTGGCTGTGGGTGCGGCGCAAAGCAATTCCTTGCAGTGCCTCCTAAAGCGACGTGAAAAGGAACATCGGTGCGGTACCTTTTCATGTGCGCAGTCACATTTGTACCGCTTGTGCTGATGTGCCGAATGTTTCGATGGTAATGCGCGCTCTATTTACTCTGAGCTGTCGCACATTTTGGCAACGTTAGGGGTAAAGCAAAATGATAAAAAAGGCGAAGATGATGCGCATGCATTGTCTGCTGAATTGTTTGCATTTATGAAATACTGCTGCACTTATTCAAAACAAAAAAAACTAACAGGTTTGGTTTGGTTTATTAGGGTTTAACGTCCCAAAGCGACTCAAGCTATCAGGGACACCATAGCTAAGGGCTCCGGGAATTTCGACCACCTGGGGTTCTTTAGCGTGCACTGACATCGCACAGTACAGGGGCCTCTAGAATTTCGCCTCCATCGAAATTCCGCCGCCGCGGCCGGCGTCGAACCCACGTCTTTCGGGTCAGCAGGCGAGCGCCGTAACTACTGAGCCACCGCGGCGGGTTAAACTAACAGGTTAATGAATTGCTCAGTAGCTTATTTCCTTGCTGTCTCATTTCCTCGTTTGATATCGATCGATCGATCAGTCAATCAATCAATTAGTCAATCAATCAATCAATCAATCAATCAATTGGTTGGTGGATTCACATGCTCCATGATACTGAAATTTTGTGCACCAGTCAAGCAGTGAGTGCATAGATTGTTTAATCGATTCTCACATTTTCTGAGAAAAATTCTGTCGCTCAATCAAGAAATGTGTGGATCGATTCTTTTTCGAGCCTCATAATACCTGATGTTTAAATTTCGTGTGCCTCATTTTATATTCTTTTGTTTTGTCTCGGCCATCGGACTCGCAACCCGTCGCCTTTCGAATACTCGGGAGTGCGATGTGTGCCGCGTATAATGGAATGGCGGCGGTTGGGCTCGGCGCGCGAGCAGATCACCATTTGCCGGCGCGAACCCGGAGAGAGTGCCGGCATGTTTGCGGCGCTGCTAAGCGTGATGGGCGTTTCGGAAATTGCGCTGTCAGGCCAGATTTGTGCCGCGTCATTTGCCGTCGGTGTCGCAGCTACTCGCGCCAGCGACGCCTCGCGCCGCGCGGCCTGCGATCACCGCAGATGTGACCGCGAGGTCGCACGCGTCCCGTCGAGCGCAGTCTTGCATGCCGGTGGTGGTGGCGGCCGAGAGATTGCTTTCCCTGTTCGCTGCCTTCACCTGACTCCCATCGCTGGGCGAGTGGAACTATCACGAGCTCGCCTTCATTTCACATTTCCCGCCGTTCGTATACTACTCTAAAATAGCTGACGCGTAACTGATTCGTCGCATCATGAGTGTTGGCATTACGCTGGTGATATCGATACAGGATGAGTATGCTTGCTGTTATTCGTTAAATCGGATCTTATACTGACGTAAAAGCGAATCCTTTGTCATTGAGCAGGTTTTCGCAGCTTTGCTTGTTGTGCGGACATCCTGCATTTTATTCACGAAGATATTGTGATAAACTGTTTCTATCAGAAAAGATTTTTTGATTGATATCAATTAGTTTATCAGTTAGCCTAGAAATTCCTGCACCAAGAAAACTGCCATTAAAAGCAGTGAGCAGTTAAGAGGGATGCGATCGAGAAAGATGCGAAATACTAGTTGGTTTGCTTTGGTTTTATGCAGTTTGACGTGCCAATGCGACTCAGGCTATGAGTGACGCCGTACTGGAGACGTGTGGATAATTTAGACCACTTGGTAGTGTGCATGCGAAAAAATGAATAGTGTGCGGTTACATAGAAGGACGAGGATGAGCCACGCGTCTGGGATCAAGCATTGCTATATCAGCAAATTATTAATTCTGCAACAGGCTCCTGCTGGGAGCGCCTGCTGTTGTAGAAGTGTGCGGTGGTCATCTCATTCCGTCATCGCGAAGTGAATTTGCATGGCCCTAAAAGCAGGGCGATGCAGCGACGGCGTAGACGTCCGACTCGCGTGCATCTAAACAAGGTTTGACACTTACGCGATTTTGCAGCGGTACTGCAGCTCAGAGACCGGACACAAATTTTCCAACCAAACAAACATTCTATTCCTGTCTTTCCATTAAGTGTTTTATTTATACAATAATTACCCGCCAAAAACCAAAGCGTCAATATCATCGCATTTCATTGCTCTTTAGGACTTAATAATACCGTCGAAAAAGGAAGTACGCCGTTTTAAGACCGAAACCAGTTCACTGCTACGTGCAAACGTTAGTTTTTACTTTTTTTTTTACTTGTTTGCGTTTATGGGGTAATCGTAAAGGTGGCTCATTGGCAAGTTTGTTGCTCAATCAGTGTTACGATGGTCAGCAGGATCTCATCGCGAGCTTTGAGGCGCACGTTACTGGAGGGCTCTGAATTAATTTCGACCTTTTGGAATTCTTTGACAAACCGGGTGTCCCAGCTAACTTTAGTCAAGGGTTCAAAAATAAATTATTAGGGGCGGGCGAGTGAAATCAGTTGCATTTTGGTGACAGCCATCTTGCACACCACACGCAATTTTCTGAATTAATAAATATTGACTTTCGACAAATAATTCCATTTGAAGAGCTGTCGAGCACCTTCAGAAAACCCCATTCCATCATTTATGACAAGGAAATCCTCACGTGCGTCTTTGTTTCGCAGCTCCAAAGAAAGCCCGCGAGAATACAAAATAAACCACGTGACTAACGCACTTGCGCGCCACGATCGTACTGCTCTCAAGCGTGGTTTGAGCGAACGAAATCCCCTGCAGCCTTGACTCGACGGCGCGGCACCAGCGGCAGGCCGATATGTTGGCGGCGGCCACTCGCACCGCCATGTGTGCCACTGGCTGACGTAGACGAGAAACCACCGCCAATATACCGGCCTGTCGCTGGTGCGCGGCCGTCGACTCAAGGCTGCAGGAGATTTCCTTTGCTCAAACCACGCTAGAGAGCAGCACGATCGTGGCGCGCAAGTGCGTTAGTCACGTGGTTTATTTTGTATTCTCGCGGGCTTTCTTTGGAGCTGAGAAAAAAAGACCCACGTGAGGGTTTACTTATAGTAAATGAAGGAATGGGTGTTTCTGAAGGTGTTCGACAACTCTTCAAATGCAATTTGTTGTCTAATTCAATATTTAATAATTTAGATCATTAAACGTAGACTATTAATTTAATGCGAAACAAAAATTGCCGGTGGTGCGCAAGATGGCTGTCACCAATATCCAACTGGTTTCACTCGCCTGCATCTAATAATATATTTTTTAACCCTTGGCTCAAGTTAGCCAAGACACCCGGTATATCTAAATGTAGACGCCGAACCGACTTGGCAAACGCGGATGAACTGAAAGCCAGATTCAGCGAAGTGCTTGCAGAATTCCTGAAGCTTAATCACGTCGTGAAGCGCCTTCATCGCCGTCGTCGTCACTGGTCAGCTGCGTACGTGACAGCCCTTGCTCGTGTAGGGCTAACAAGTGGACAATGTCAGGGTCCGTCCTGAGAAGTCACGTGAAGTTTCTACAATTAGTAAATGGCGCAGTGGTTTCTCGTTCTGCATTTAGCATTCGAGGGGTGCTGATGCTCTGGATATTGGCTTTTATTCTGACGGCGGCGACTGCGTCTCGGCGACGCAGCCGCTCAACTCGCGCTTCCTGACGGTACGCATTTATTTAACGAAGAGTTTGTAGTTCTGCGGATTGTTGTCAGTCGTTCGTATTCGTTCGTCCAACTTGCATCAGTGAGTTGAAAATTGGCAATAATTCAATCCAGGTTTTTATGTTTGGGATATGTTGCTTGATAATGATGTGTTCAAATGAACGTGTTTAGGTGCACTTTCGATCGATAGGTTCCTAATTACAAGAAAAGAATTTGTAAACTCGGGATCATACATTCAAATTCTATAAATTCTCCTGCTTAGACACTGCAGTCAACATGAAGAACGCGGAGTCGGGGATGCCAGTGCAATTTAAATATAACAGTCTTACAAGTAACCTATGCATCTGGGCTAGTTGGCAGCTCACTATAGACGTGATGCTCGCAGAGGTTAGGACATAAGACCACATCAAGTTTTTCTTAGGCTACCAACAAGACCACTTTCATAGGCTACTTTTGAGGCCCTTTTTGACTTTTACGTTATTTATTAAGTCGGCGTCATTTCCACTTTGCTCGGGGTATCAGTGCGGGCGCGTGGTCTCACCGCTGTCTCGGAGGCCTAGCCGGATGCTCATTTTGTCGCCGCCGTCCGCCATGAAGCATTTTGATGGCGAACGAACTGGTTATAAATGCCTCAGTACTTTTTCATGTAGAGAGATTCTTCATGCAGTAGAGGAATTTGTGAAAAGTATTTAATGTTGCACTCAGTCCCCATTCATTTCATGCAACGTTTTTTTGTAGAAACAAAACTACCGAGAAAAAACGTTATGTTCTTCGGCACAAATGTGACAGGAAATTGTCATACGGTTGTGATATAAATATCGTTACTTCAGGAGCGCAAAGGAAGAAATTCATTGCACTAGAGTACAGTCATAGAACGAAGTTCTCGGGATGCGGATTTTCGGTGTAAGTTTATTTCTACGCGATAGGACAAAGCTGGCCAATGAAAAGCAAAGATGCGTAAGGAAACATGCGTGCTGTTTAAAATTTGATGTAGCGCTTCATCGAATTTCTAAAGAATGATTGACCAACTAGTCCCGCACCAAGTTCTGCTGATGCATGCTTCTTCACCTGGAAAGAATACCACTGGCTGGCTAGCGACGCAAGACAGAAATATTTTTTGCCGCAAATCAGCATGCAGCAATACTTCGTTCATGAGTGTACAGTCAGGCCGGAATGAAATGCGAACAGCGCAAATTAACAAAACATTTGACCTGTATACTTTCAGCTGCAACGTAAAACTTGCTTGATTCCTGTTTCTGGTTAAAGGGTTTACCGAAGTATATTTTTATAAACAGCTGTAAAAGAATACCTCGCTGCAAAGTAGAAAAGTACGACATAAGTGTGTTCACATTTAATTCTGGTCTGACTGTATATGCACATGTTACAAGGTCCTTAACAGGACCAGCTGTTAAGGCGAATGATGCCGGTAAATGCATGATGGTGCTTGTTCCTAAAGAGATTCCGCGATCACATGACCACCCCGTGCAAAGAGCCAGTGCCGGCCGGGCGCCACGCGTTATCTTCGTTAGCAGATGGGGCACATGATTGGGATAAGACGGCACCAGACGCCTGGAAACGCCGCTCAATTAAGATTACATCCTGAGATGAGCGAATAGCACGGCGTCCGGCGCGCTTGCGCAGTAGCCGCCGCAGCAGTTATGAAAGAGCCATCGGCGGCTACTTGGCGCATCCCTCGCGTTGCGGGATTGCCATGAATGTAGCCGAGGCGGAACGTCGAGCCCTGAACGTTGCACGTATGCGGCCGGGAAGAGCCATAAACCAGCGGCTGGTCCAGCATAGGGAGTATGCTCTCGGGGCGCTTGCCGCAAACGCGATGCACGACTTGGTGCCACCGCATTTCTCACACCATTTAGCCCTCGTTGTAACCTCGCCAAGACCAAACCCAAACATCGCCAGCTCATGCGTGGCAGCAGCCTTCAAAGTAAATTCAACAATTGCAAAAGCACAAGGTCGAATAGCTAGTGCTGATCACCCACATTACCAGGGGTGTAATCACCAATAACTTTCCACGCAACTACTCTTGAATTGAAAAATAAAGAGAGAAATGCGCATTACTGCGTATTAACAGGTAATCGAACAACTTGTTGGAATGCTTGTCTTTGAATTGAACAAATTCATTAGTGATGCAGAACGTTTATTAGGCTTGCAATGTTTGACAGTTGCCCGCAGCGCAGCGCCTCATATGAGCTTATTAAACATGCAGCACTAGAACCCGGTAGAATGCAATAGAGTCAGCCTGACCTATGGTTTCTGCCTTATGTTTGCCTTTTTATGTGTTTTTACCGCTAAGCAAAAAACGTATAAATTTACCGGAGTCGAAACCACACTGTCACCTTACCGGAACCCCTGCATTCACGTTCAATCTAATTCGTGGAGCCTTTCTTTCTCTACGTATATAATACATTTGTACTGTCCCGAAAACGTGATTTGTGAGTACACAGTATAATATAATCTTGATTTAACTACCTGCTAGTATTCATTATCATGATTGCGTTTTTTGATGAAGCTGGATCCATTCAAGGAGCTGCAGGTATCTGTGGATTGGTCTGTTCGCTAACTAATTTGCATTCTACTTGTTTCGATCACAACAAGACGCAACGCAGAGCAAATGCCCTTGCTCTGTGCTGACCGGCCATCGCCCGTAACATAAAAGCCGCTTCTATTTCTATGCATTTCTCACAGCGTCAAGGCCGGGAAGTAGGTTAACGCGAGACGCGACGTCCCTGAAGAAGCTCTCTCCGGGCACGTCGATTCTTTTTTCTGTTTTCCTTCCGGGGTAGGTCTCACTCCGGACTCGGAGACAGGTGATATCTCAGTGCAACAGACAGGACTTGAGTGCCAAGCCGTGTCGCTCGCCTGCGTCCGACTCCCGAGCCGTGGGCGGTGTGGACCATAATGGAAGGAGGAATTAGCGGATCATTGTGGCGTTCGGCTAGCCTATGGGGGGCCCCAGACGCCCCGCTATCGCGCTGCTGGATTTCCCAGCGCCCGACGAGGCACTGTGTGACGAACCGTAATCCCCTTGGCGCTGGGGCTAACTCCGGTCACGCCAGGAGAAAAGAAACTTGGATGGTTCAACGCTGACTCACTCAATGCGGTAACGGAATCAGGTAAAGTCAGCTGTACCGTAGCAAATCAAAAACCCACTAAAGAATGTCCACCGCCATCTATATATGCTTTTGCGGTGGAAGTTTTCTTAGCTGTTGTGTCTATTGAAAGGCAGACGGGCGTGCTTGAAACAATGCATCAAAATAAATGTCATGTGGCAATTTCAAGATATGTGTATAACTGCGGTTTCCATCTCTCTCGAGAGAAGAGAGAGAAACGTCAGTAATAGGAAAGGCGCAGACGTTGTGTCACTTGAGCAAAATTTTTCTATTGTAAAGTGGCGTCATTCCTGTTTCTTATTTAAACTATACTTTGCCATTCCTCAGTGAATCAGCAGATTGAACAAAAAATTGACATATGATTCACGGTGGTTTTTCCCAGTTATTCAGGAGGATTGTAAACTATGGAACAAAGATATTACTAAATTATAGAAAACATTCAAGCCGACTGGAATGTTACGGTGGTAGTAACGAAATACCGGTGTTCCACGCACACAAAGGTAACACACGCACATACACACGCGCAAGCGCACACTAACTTACTGAGTGCGTTCACATACGTGCGAGCGCGAGAGGAACAAGTACGTTTACTAGTATGTATGTGGAGTGAAATTCGAATTTTACGAACTACCCTCCCTTGGCTCGGTATAACAGCACAGCCTGCAGTGCGGCACACAAGAGAGCTACTTGAAACAAATGATGGAATAGAATTGTGCGGCCGTTGAAGAAGCATATACATCGAACACAACATCACTATACCGCGCAGTGAAAAGAGACATAGAGAGAGGAAAGAAAAATGTGCCCAGCATACGCAGGCCTTTCTCTCAACGTTAAAAATCAGGCCAGTGTTTATACTTTTTTTAAATGAAAGAGCATCGAATGTGCCCCTTTCTACAATGGTCTCTTGTCCTTCGGCCACAATCTACCCGGTCGACACAGTTCCAGATCACAAATCTCTGGGGACTTCACATCCTCGTGAGAGACAGCGAGATATATAACAGGACAGATAAGCACAGACTGTCTGCATGGGCACGTACTGGGGCAGACAACGTAGAACGAAACATCAACAAGCACAAAGAAAAGGCGGAAGTGACGCTTTCATTTGTCAGACGCATTTTTTCCCCGCCCCTTTTTCTGCCTGTGTTGCTGTGTTTGCGCATTCCTTTTGTTGCCTCGTTGCGAGCCAGGCCTAAGTAATTGCTTTCGCAACTGGGCCCCATTTGTTTCCGCGCAAGAGATAAACTGTCACTGCGTAGATTTGGGACTAATTACCGCTTTCTTCATTAGGCGCTGCTGCGCCTGGGTGTACCATCCGCCGTGGAGTTGTTGCACGGCCGCTCCTCATGCGGTCCGCCTTTACAAAAGAAAGTTTCTGTCCCACATCCTGGGCGCGTGCACTGCTGACACGCAGCGAGCGTTCAGTCGCCATTTATCGTTCATCCAACTGGGCGCGCACTGTTGAGGAACAGAGCGTTGCGGCCTGAGCCAGATACGGAGCACACACCAGAGCATGAAAAGGGGCGGGCGTCTGTGACAATATGTCATCGCTGTTACGCAAGCACTGCCCGCTAGAGATTGCACAACGTCGGTTTGCGACACTGTGTGTAATCGGCTGAGGTCCTGAGAAGTGTTGTTTAAACGTCGCGAGGGCGTCAGAGCCATTACTTTCTATATTAAACCCAAGATACGGACAACTGGCTGCTGAGCTTCAATTTTTGGTATGTTTAGGACGAAAAACCGTCATCCAGAACTGATGAAGGTTCAAATAATAGTTTTATAGAGAAATCATAATAAGGAGAAAAGGCATCAAGACTTTTAAAGACTTAAGAAAGAAAAGTGCGAACTTTTGAGGTAACAGAATCAGCGACTACCATCAGAGAAGAAAACTAGAACTTTGAGGAACTGAGAAACTGACTGCCGCATTGAAAACTTCTTAAGAAACAATGTTCCTGCTTGACTGCGAAGCGCTGAAATGGCAACTCCTCTGCTACATCTCGCCAGCAGTGACGAAGAGCGTAAACTAGATGTTTTTCTTCTTTCTGCCCCGAAGCAGGATGTAGGCATTTCTTGAAGAAGAGGCAGACGAGCCACGAGGTCACACGCGCAGTGTTCACGTGCGGCGCATTCCACGTTCAAAGGAGCTGCGATTTGCTAAGCAGAACACGATGCACGACCGACCTCAGCCCAGCCCTCCGTCTCGAGCCTCCAAGAAGCCCAGACGACAGAGACCCACTGTTCCAACGCAGGCCACGGCTCACCGAGAAGGGGCCGGCAGTAGCTTCGAGTGCTGTGACCTTTCAAGTTGCAGCTACGAGGCCCGCAACGAGTTCCCTTGCTGCCGCCAGCCCAAGCGCCGATGCGGGGCTATCGCTCCCAACGAACCCTGCGGCCTGGCGAATGCCGAGCCGTGTCTGCAAGGCGCTGTCCCGGCTCCACCCCAGAGACAGGCTGTGCACGACGACGCTGAGGCTCCCGAACCAGCTCTGAACGGTCCATTTCCCGTCCTCGTGAATGCTGCTCCCGTTGACCTGCCTGGCTCCGGAACGCTTTTCTGCGCCGTCTTCTTCGTCGCCGTAATGTTCGTCGGTGCCATAGGCGCCCAGGTATACCTCATGCACATCAGCTCCCACCATGACTCTTTTCTAGCCATGCTTGACGAGCACGAGAAGGAAGACGCGCCACTTGCACCGCAGCAGTCGGCAGCGGAGCAAACCGCACATTCCAGGGAGACCCAGCCCACCGTCCCCAGGAAGATAAACCCGGGCTTGGGCTCCAGACCACCAGGCTCAAACTCGCGTCATCCCCGCGCCTACTGGAACACCAAGAAGAACGCTTTAGCCGAAAGTGACAAACCACTCGTCGACAAACGCGAGACCACCGCGGTGCCTGAGCCACCAGTGCTTCGCGAGTACCCTCTCCTGTTTCCTCGCGATTATCAGGGCGAGCGCAAGTCCATCTGCATGTTCCACGCTTTGAGCGCCGGTAGAACACGCAACGGCGTTCACTACAAGCCCTGGAATTTCCCCTACCACCTGTGCACGCACGTCGTCTACTGCTGCGTGGGCATATCCGCCGACCTCGAGTTAGTATCGCGCCACTTGGACGTCGACATCACGGAAGGGTCCATCGCGTATTTCGCCGCCATGAAGCACAAAAACCCATACTTGCGCGTCTACATCGCAATCGGCGGTGACGAAAAGGACCCCGCGGGATTTGCAAGGATGGTCGGCAGCGTCGGACTGAGACAGCAGTTCGCCCATAACGCTGTGACGTGGATGCGACGAGCTCAGTACGACGGCATGATCCTCTACTGGAAGTATCCCTTCATGGAGCAAAAGGCGAGGCTGGTGGACACCATGCGGTACCTGCGACAAGTGCTCCGAGGCGTGGGCCTCACTGTGGGCATCGTGGTACCCCTTGACGAGATGCTGCGCGAGCGCTTCAACGTGTCAGAGTTGTCGCGGACTCTCGAGGACTACACCATACTCGTGGACCCCATCGACACCCAAGAACCGTCGTACGACGCCACCTACGTGCCATTCCGAGACGGCACGGTGCGGATGTACGCCGGTCTGTTCATGAGCACTCTTCGCAGTGCCGGAGGGGATAGGATGAAGGACGGCCGCTTCCGGCTCTGCTACCTGTTTCCGATCAATGCCCTGACCTTCACCCTCGAACAGGCGGCGGAGACCGACATCAACGCACCAACAGTTGGTCCCGGAGAACCAGGCCCTAGCACCGAGGTACCGGGTTTCCTCTCCTACGACGAGGTCTGCTCCGAGAAGTGGGAGAGCACGCGCCGCGTCAACTACGGCTTGGTGTCCACTCGCGGGAACCAGTGGGTGGTGTTCCAGAACCGCAGCTCCCTGTACGAGCTGCTCAGGGCTCTGGACTTTGTCACCGGCCCTGCCAAATGCTTGGGCGTCTGGGACCCTTTCTGGGATGACTTCGCTGGAGTGTGCGGTGAAGGCCCATACCCGCTGACGCGAGCCATATTCGCCAAGGTCATCGGGCGTAAGATTCCCTTCCAGAAGAAGAAGAACCGCCTGAATTTACTTTAGGTTCCACTCCGTGCTTTAGATATAGCATTTTGTTTTGAATATATGTGTTTAATTCTCTTCCTAATCATTTTTCTGTTTTCGTATCATGCTCACCTGGCGCACCACAGATTACATACCAAATAGATGTGTAGAATCTCTAGGGCGTATGCTTTTGTATGGCGTTCATCTCATTATGCCGACGACTTATACTATGGTACAGCACTGATCGATTATGCGTACGTGTAGTCGCTCTTCTTCGTGCTTTACTTTTCCTCTAATTTCCCTCTTTTCTGTCTTTTCTGCCTTTTTTAGACTTTGTAATACGAAGCCTAAGTGCATTGCACTGTCTTGCCTTTTTTTTTACCTGCTCCTGATCTCGCTATTTAGTCTTTACACTTAAAAATATTTCCAGGAGACAACTCCAAAGCCCGCCATATATTCCCTGGTTTACCTCAGAGTATACACTCCCGAATGCCACCTCCACGCTCCGCACTCGCCCACTTTCTGCATGCATGTCTTAGACTGCCTGCAGTTATGTAGTCCCGAGTACTGGAAGGCTCCATTGCTCAGCTCCGACCTGGACGTCTAGCTCCGGTGCGTGTCACAAGCCACCGCGGTCGCCGAGCGCCAAGGACTAAAGGCCACCTGTTGGAGCTGCCACCCCGTGCACGATAATTACACGGCTCATCGAATTAACTTTTCCCTCCTCCTTCCAGTCGCCATCACGCAACCCTAAAACCACCGAATTTAGTTTCGAAAGCATGTCCACAGTGGCGAATTTGGCCAGCAGCTCAATTTTTTGCTTTGTCACGCGTTGTCATTAATGCAGGATACGTCTAATGAATTCCTATTTTCGGCAAAATGTAATGGTGAGGTTCCCTTCCGTGCTCTTTCATAGATTGCTTCCTGCTTACACTTTCTCTGCATGAGCTTACTGCAAGTTACACTCATATAAGTGTTCCAGCGCAAGTACTCGTAGACTGTCATTAAAATAAGCCACCAATAGGAAAGCTGCGTCGTAAGTCAGCAATTAAGGGTCACAATCACCTAGACTATTCGAAAAAAAGGTACGCACGACAGTAATGATCTGTCTCTAAATAACCTGGAAGAAGCAGTCCCGAACCAATTCATCGAGCGATTAGACTATAGCACTCGCAACGTTATTTGCTAGTGCTTTCTGTGGCATTTGCAGCGCTTCTTTTAGTGAGACACACGTGAGCATTTCGTAACTTGTCTTCGACATGAGCTCTTATTCCACAAAGAAATGAAATTGTATACGTCGACGGTGGCTGAAATATCTTATTTTCTTGCGAACAGGAGAACGAGATTATTCTCGGGGATGAAAAAAGGGACGAAATTATGACCTTTTGTTCTAAGAGTCTGCTCACTTGAAACTGTTCCATTTCCTCTTGACATATATTCTACACTCCCTACTGTGCCGCCTTTTACTCGTGCACGTTTAGTTTTTTTTCCCCTCATGATGACGTCGTCTCCTCTGCTTTCGGCGACGGAGGCACTGGGCGAAATCCAACACGGCTGGTGCTTTCGGGACAATGACGTCATTTTAAATTCGCTCGGGTTTCTGTCCGCTTATTCTGGCAGTCGAGTATTTCTCCGGCTCATTTCAGTCCTCCTGTTGCACTCGACGACAGATGAAAAGTCGTGGGCGGGCGCGTAGGCTGCCGCTTATTCGTTTTCAGGCTCGCTAAAGAACCGCGCCTGCCTTGGACTCGGCATTTGGTCTTGATTTATGCTCCGCGCTTCTCATAGGACGCATTTATTCTGTCTCCAGCAACTCGCAGGGCTCGACTTTTCCCCTTCTGACCTCGTTGCTCGGTACAGTCGAGTGAATCGACGCTTGCTTTCAGCTTGCGATGAATGATTCCTAAAGTGTAGAGGAAATACTGCGAGGTCGTTCTCATATTCAGGCGGGAATTCAAAACGAGCATCCTTTAGCTAAGGAGCTGGGTGTGTGTAGTCTGCGAAACTGAAAGGGCTGGGTTAAGGTTCCGTCACGATTGTCTTCGTATGCAGCGAGGAGTACTGCGTAGCAGTATTACCTTGGATAACCTGAAGTAGACTTAACAAAACTTGTTGAGATGAAATACCGATTGTGAAACTCTCAGTTCTTGATCGCTGAAGCTGTAAAACTACGATGAAAGATGTGAGTGCCGTTTCATATTACTAGTCCAATTTCTTGGGTCGGGATCAAGGGTACTCTGGTAGTAACCGCATGATTTGTGTTGACGTCAACAGTTAACTACTCTGGAAAAACGCTTTGCGAAGACGTCAGCTTTAAAACTACCACACTGTCGATCGCAATTGGAGGCCAAAATATATATGCTAGTAAAATTATGACTAAGTGTAAAATGCGGGGTCCTGTTGTGCTTCGCTGCAAAAATAGTGCCTATTTACTGCAACTGCACACTGTTCGATGAGTTTCACAGCGAACCTTCTTTAACTAACTTCGCATTGTAAACAATATTCATTTCCAATTAGAAAACGCTGGAACTTTTTGAATAGCCGTATTAGATAGCTGAAGCGTGTACACATTTTAATTGCAAGGGGAAGGTATGGTTTTTTTTCTTAGCTAAAAGCTACTTACCGCTTTTAGGGAGGTTGTCTTCTTCCAGCTTACAGACGCGCCAACTTTTGAGGCACTTTTGACGGCTATTACGATGACGCACATGATTTTAACAGTGAAATAAATTTCACACAACATTATGCATGATGATCATAAGGATATTCGACGATGTATTATTGCATGACTTTTAGGGGAACCCGCCAACGAATCATATCAGCACAGCTCACCACAGCGTGACACTTTATCCCCTAGCTTGCCTTCTGTACTCGAACGATCACGGTAATGATACCAGTGGGGGAATGGGAACAGCGGGCACGTCCATACGACGGCGAAACAGCGCTGCGGCGGTGGCCATGTCACGCGATTCGCTTTTAACCTTGGCCGCCATAAATTACTGGGTTGGGGGATGATGCGTCCGAGACCCGGCAGCCCTCTGGACTGCGACGACTTTCCCGCCATTCTCACTGCCCGCCCTGCTTACGGCCGCTCCGTGGCGTGCGCGGGGCGTTCTCGAGTTTCGCGCTGTCGCCGACACCGCGACTATAGGGAGAACCACCAACAACACACACGCACGATAAAGTCAAAATGGCGACCCTGGTTCTTACGTCCCTGCCCCGCTCTGCTGGAGCAAGGATGGGCGTAGCGACGTTGTACGTGCGTTGTCCCACAGGCCACGTCCGCTCGCTTGCAGCCAATCGTCCTTCTATGGCAGAGCGCTCGCCTTTCTGGCAACACGGACGCGTTGCGGCGGGTGCGGAGTCGATGGATGATGCACGGGAGCTGGCGAGACACGCGCCAACGCCTGCGCGATCCCCTTCTTCGCTTCCTTTCTGGGTCCAAGCGAAATGACCGACGGGTCTGGTCGCTGACGACTCCGCCCGTCCTATGGACACTTTTCGTGCGTGGGTCCTTCCTCTTTGTGATAGCTGGGGAGAGTAGAGAGAAGTGACAGACTGCGCACGCCCGGAAAGATTACGGGGCGAAGGTTGTTTATCTTTGCCTTATCGAATTAACTCGCTTTTATTGCTTAACTTAAGCGAAGCTGTGAGTGGTTTCAGTGTTTTTTGTACCTGGCTTCCACTTTCAGTATACTTGTATCGTTTACGGTCGAGGTAATATTTTTCTGCTCTCAATTACCTCAAAATGTTTTCTCTCTCTCCCCTATCTTTCCCCGGCATTTATGGATGAGTACTCGATGATGATGCGGGTTTAACAGCAGCGCCTCACGTTCTTAAAAGTGTGCTCAAATATGCGGCTGTATTCGTGGAAATTTTTTATATCCTTTTTTTAGTATTTCCACGGTTGCCTACGTTCAGTGCATTTGTAAGTTTAGTGGGTGACCTTTCTGTGGTATGACTTCCCGCATTTGCGTCAATTCCGTCTTTTTCACGCCAAAGCCGAAGCTTTGATATTTGCTTTACAAAACGCTTGTACGGCAGCACGAAAATACGAGGACGTCATGAGTCCGTAGTCTACATTATAGCAGTGGTGCAATGACGCTCTGTTAGTTCGCAACTCATAGCCGGTTTTGGTGTCGATAACAATATGAATGAACTGTAAATTGTCCCTTGGGGTTACTAAAGCAGCTTCCTTTGCTGCCATTGGCCTCTGTCAACAAAGAAAGTGGTTTTATCTTGATAGGGCAAGCCACTTAAAAAAATAGAGCAAGGTGGCTTCTCTCTCTACTGATGGTACTATGCTTTGGTGTACTTAATCAAGAAGCTATACAGACTTAATTTCCTTGCTCTGTGCGGTTATTTTATTGCTTGGAGGCTTGGTTAGGGAAGCCTGGAGCTCTGACCAACAGAGAGAAGGCGTGGCAACGGGCCTGGAACGAGACGCCATAGGTTGCTTTTAGTCCC